>NW_020329152.1:0-18011 GCF_001858045.2 Oreochromis niloticus | reverse complement strand
AAAAGCACCCAGGCTTGGCTTATATTGAGGCGGGTGAAACTCGTGTCAGCACCCGTCGCTCGCCGACAGTATGTGTTTTAGCTGGACTTATTTTCGTTTATATGGCAGATGATGCTGGAAACCGAAGGCAGGAGCGTGAGGTGAACTGAATTTCAGGTAAGAAGCTATGAACTGCACTCTATTTGGGTCAGGTCACAGTATACTCAATAATGGTGTTTAGTGTGCTCTGTAATGTCTTTTCTCTTACCATTGCTGGTATATATTCAAAAAAAAAAAAAAAAAGTGTGCGTGTATGTATGTACATATATGTCCATGTGTGTGTAGATATATATGTACGTATGTATATGTATGATGCTTTGCAACGATGGGCGTAGCTGTGGGAAGCTTATTGTTTTTGTTGATGAGTGAGTATAGGGGTGGGATTTAATAAGTTTCTTCATCCCACTCCTTTTCAGGTAATTTTTGTTTGTTTTTTTTTGTTTTGTGCACTTTATGTTCAACATATGTATTTTGTTGTGCCTGAAATGAACAAATAAATGAATGAGATATAAACCGAGTTTAGGTGTAATTTATTTCGTTGACCTTTTACAATCGTAATGCCACGGGAGTTTATATACAGCTGTGTGCGCACTAAGTTACTGACGTTGGACTTTATTTATTCATTAGGGTTAGTTCATAGAGTTGCCCTGCCGTACAAACGGAATCGTCCCACATTCAGAGAAAACATTATGATTTATTCTGTCGTTACGAAGCCTCCCCTGTCATTCTCTCGCGTGTTGAAACGTCAATCATGAAACTGATCATGATCGGCTGTTCGCTCTTATTTATCGCGCTAAACAACAGCAGCACGTTTAAGCTTGATCAGCTGTTGTTAGAATTCTTTTGATTTTAATTTCTAGTATCAGCTGATGTTTGCTGGAGCATGAAGATGAAATCAGGAGATGTCCTTACTGAATCATCAGAGCTGAACTGGTGATTGAGAAACAGGTTTACACTTTAGGTGACATGAATGAGTTGAAGGGAAGTTATGAGTTGTTTCTGAGAGACAAAGACCAAGCTCCTTTTTTGTGTAGCTGACAGCTGGTAACTGTGCAGGGGCGGATCTAGCAAAGCTTTTAGGGGGGGGGGGAGCTAGGGCATTAACAGAGAAAGGTGGACACAAGATATACTTTTCTTTCTTACTCTCATATAAATATTTAGCTTTTATTAAATAGTTATCTGAATCTCACAACCAAAGTTTGTATAATAATACACAGGATTGGCTGTAGACCATTGTTCATAATTCAGAACACTGTGTAAAAATAACAAAAAACAAAAAGTGAATGCATGTGTGAAAAGTGGTCTATAATGTAATGCTTCAAAGCGTGTTCATGCAAACATTGTCGG
Organism: Oreochromis niloticus; assembly: GCF_001858045.2. Lineage (NCBI taxonomy): Eukaryota > Metazoa > Chordata > Actinopteri > Cichliformes > Cichlidae > Oreochromis > Oreochromis niloticus. The sequence goes on along the minus strand of NW_020329152.1, from coordinate 16,625 downwards.
GTCTGCCGTGGTACAATGGGGCTTCTGCTCATGAACCTGTGTGCACAGCGTCTGCAAATCGGCGCTGTACAAAGTAACTTCATCTTTACACAAAACTGTAAGCTGTCATCTGTGAAGCGTGAGCGGTGTTTGTTTTTACCATAGTTCATGGTGGAGAATGGCTGCTCTTCTGAGTTTTGCTCTCTGTAGCTGTATGAATGGCAAACTACAGTGATTAGCAGCGGCATAGGCACACATAAAATTTCTTCTGAATTTTCGCTTTCTAGTTCTATTATTATGTGTGCCTATGACAAGAGGCACACATATACTATTCGTCGGATTTATTATTATGTGTGCCTATGGAAGAGGCACACATATTACTATTCCTCGGATTTATTATGTGTGCCTATGACAAGAGGCACACATATTACTATTCCTCGGATTTATTATTATTATTCTTCAGTTTCCGCCTGAAATTTTGCAGCGAATCTCGCCCCGCAGTTTTGAGACAAGCTTCATATATGTTACCTCATTTTGTGCGGCTGGATCAGGAATGGTGTGCTATGACTTTTGGTGTTTATGACTATTATAGTTTTTGAAATATTATATTTTAGTGAAAATTTCCCGCGCTCCTCTGCCGAACAGTTTTGACAATAGGGTTACATATGTTAGATCATTTTGTGCGGCTGGAGCTGGACTATTATGTTGTGACTTTTGGTGTTTATGACTTTTATAGTTTTTTAAATATTAATTTTTAGTGCAAATTTAGGCCAATTCCTCTTTTGGCGCCAAATAAACAGACTTCATTTGTGGTGTGTTGGCTCCATCTTTTGGTCCCATTGAAACAAATTTCAAACTTCATTTGTGGTGTGTTGGCTCTCTCTAGTGGTATGCCGGGAGTGGTACAGCCTGTCTACCCTTATTTGGATACGTAATGATGACAATATCATTGGCGCGCACAGCCTCGCTGCTTTCAGGAACCATTGGAAGTTTTAAGGTTGCGCGAACCATTGAATAATTACGGTAACCGCAATGCTTTTCATAGCATGCCTCTACCGAGTCAAACAATGGCGGACACCACTTCGTTTTATATGTCTTTTATTCGTGTTTCTAGGTCACAAAATACACTTTTAAGATATTTTCAGGCGAGAATGTAGGTGTGTAAACTTCAAATATCTGCTCGTTTTATCAAGACATCCCATATTAGCGACACTTCTCTTAGGTGTTGCTGATAGCCAGCTAGCTAGCTACCGCCGCTAGCGTATGACCACACTACGCAATGACGACACTATCAATGGCTCCCGTCTCTTCGCCCCTCCTCCGCTTTGAAATTGACCGTAGACGTGATTTTCTAAGACAACGTGGCTATCGTTTAACCGGTAACGCGTCTTTCCCCCCTCTTCCGCTTTGGACTTGAACTTACAGTGATTTTCTGAATTGTTTACTAAGACACACCGTAAGCTTTTACAAGGTAAGTGTATCTCTCTGTCTCTGGTTTGAAATTTAGCTTTGAAAGTGATTTTTTTATGTGTTTCTTTATCGATTTCTTTGTTTCGGCACGTTCGGCACAATGCTAAAGCCAGTTAGCGGATAGTCGGCTAAGTCGAGCGTTTCCGTCCCTCCTCGGGTTTTGAAATTGACCTTTAAAAGTGCTTTTCTGTGTCTTGACGCTGATATCTACAAAATGACTGCGATTTTATTCCAGTGGTATCGTTTGCAATTGAAACTTTTAAGATGCGACTCTCAACAAAAATAGCTTCATTGTAGTCGGGTTTCACACCACTCTTTGTCTCGTGGTATTTTGTTGCTGGCTAGTTAGCGGATATTAGCGTCTCCCGGTTTGAAATTGATTTTGAAAGTGATTTACTATGACAAGGTAGCGTATCTCTGTCTCTGGTTTGAAATTTAGCTTTGAAAGTGATTTTTTTTTTATGTGTTTCTTTATCGATTCTTTGTTTCGGCACGTTCGGCACGATGCTAAAGCCAGTTAGCGAATAGTCAGCTAAGTCGAGCGTTTCCGTCCCTCCTCGGGTTTTGAAATTGACCTTTAAAAGTGCTTTTCTGTGTCTTGACGCTGATATCTACAAAATGACTGCGATTTTATTCCAGTGGTATCGTTTGCAATTGAAACTTTTAAGATGCGACTCTCAAAAAAAATAGCTTCATTGTAGTCGGGTTTCACACCACTCTTTGTCTCGTGGTATTTTGTTGCTGGCTAGTTAGCGGATATTAAGCGTCTCCCGGTTTGAAATTGATTTTGAAAGTGATTTACTATGACAAGGTAAGCGTATCTCTGTCTCTGGTTTGAAATTTAGCTTTGAAAGTGATTTTTTTTTATGTGTTTCTTTATCGATTTCTTTGTTTCGGCACGTTCGGCACGATGCTAAAGCCAGTTAGCGAATAGTCAGCTAAGTCGAGCGTTTCCGTCCCTCCTCGGGTTTTGAAATTGACCTTTAAAAGTGCTTTTCTGTGTCTTGACGCTGATATCTACAAAATGACTGCGATTTTATTCCAGTGGTATCGTTTGTAATTGAAACTTTTAAGATGCGACTCTCAAAAAATAGCTTCATTGTAGTCGGGTTTCACACCACTCTTTGTCTCGTGGTATTTTGTTGCTGGCTAGTTAGCGGATATTAAGCGTCTCCCGGTTTGAAATTGATTTTGAAAGTGATTTACTATGACAAGGTAAGCGTATCTCTGTCTCTGGTTTGAAATTTAGCTTTGAAAGTGATTTTTTTTTATGTGTTTCTTTATCGATTTCTTTGTTTCGGCACGTTCGGCACGATGCTAAAGCCAGTTAGCGAATAGTCAGCTAAGTCGAGCGTTTCCGTCCCTCCTCGGGTTTTGAAATTGACCTTTAAAAGTGCTTTTCTGTGTCTTGACGCTGATATCTACAAATGACTGTGATTTTATTCCAGTGGTATCGTTTGTAATTAAAACTTTTACGATGCGACTCTCACCGCGTATGAAACAGTAGCTGCGTTGTAGTCGCGTTTCACACTTCTCTTTGTCTGTCTTTATAAGGCGTTAACTACAGCATCCTTTAATACCTCAACTCTTGATTCAGCCAAGGTAAGTGCTCCCCCCCCCTTATATTTTCTATGTATGTGTTCAGCTGATATTTAGAAAAAAATAGGTGTGTTTAGGATGTCATTTTATTCCAGAGCTGTTTGTAATTAAAACTTTTAAGATTAGATGGTACAGTGTTTTACTCCCTTCCAAACAGTAAAGTTCCTCTTTGTCTCTCAGTAGGAAACTTAAACCAGACCGTACAAGGCTACATTTCAGTGTTACAAGCCAATCAGTTTGCTAATTGTTCTGTGAGATTTGTTTGCAAAGTTTAAGGTGTTAAGTAGGACTGTGAACATCTGGGTCTGCTTGCTGCTGGCATTCTGCCAGAGCCCCTGCAACAAGACCGCCTCCCAGCAACGAGACTGCCTGTCAGCCTTGCAAGGTACCCAATTTTCCAATTACTCTATAACAAAACTGTTGTGGGCAACAAGACTGTCTCCCAAGTTTGCAAGCCAATCACCTTGCCAAATGTTCTTGTAAGATTTGTTTGAAAAGTTTGAGGTGTTAAGTAGGACTGTGAACATCTGGGTTTGCTTGCTGCTGGCATTCGACCAGCGTCTCAGCAACAACACTGCCTCCCAGCTTTGCAAGGTAATTACTTTCCTAATTACTGTACACCAAAACGAAGTAACTGTCGTGGTCAACAAATCTGCCTCCAACTTTCAAGGTAATCACTTTCTCAATTACAATATACAAACTGTTATGGAACTTTACTTAACAAAGCCTTAAGATCGGGTAGTGACACTATCAATATGTCTATTTAAAGAAAAGAGAGATTTTTTTTGTTCTTGTAGTCATCTTGTCTGTCAATGTATCAGAGGGTTAAAATAACAAATTGCTTGAAATGCCAATAATTAATATTCTGTTTTTATGTTGACATTCTACCAGATGCCGAGAAAAAATAAAAGATCCCAGGCACAAAAGAAGCGCTGGAAACCACTTGACCTGGTTGATCCTGCTGTCCCAGTGCTCACTGGCCACAACCAAGATGAGGCAGTCAGTAGTTTTCCATCTGACCAGGTAATGAGGATATGGTAGTGATCACAGACAGTTGAACAGTTTTCAAAACACGTTTGAGACAGTTAAGAACACTTACCCATGCAGTTTAGGATTTTTTGTTATAATGTCACACAACTGGCATAACAGTGCATGGTATACAGAACATTTAAATGAAATGATGTGTCAGGTCACTTAATGTCTTCTATACCCTTTTTCCTGGGTTAGCAGACGGCACCAGCCAGGTTATCTTTGGAAACAAAGGATAGACCCACCTCCTTATGTTCCCCAGGTACCAAGGTAAATATCAAAAAATATTCCTCTATTAAGAAGTTACAAGGTATGCCCACCCATAGGGCTGCTCGATTATGGCAAAAATGATAATCACGATTATTTTCACTGAAATCTAGATCTCCATTATTTGACAATATTTATTTAACAATAACAATGTATTGAATAATGGCTTTAAAGATTGTCATAAAATAATTTGTTTTTACCTCTTTTCAACCAACGGCAGTCACTCTCCTCTCCAAATAACTTCTGCTTAGCTTTCCGAGCTTCCCTCTGTTAGCTCCTCTTAATTGTTGTGACGCGTGTTCGAAACGCAGAGAGGTGCGCTCGATTTGCCACATGGAGCAGCGGGAGAGAAAAGCACGAGGGAGGTGCTAATAATCGACTCATTCTCTTGACTCCTTTTTAATGATCGTTGAAAACCCAGATTGTAATTTTGATTAAAAGTAGATTCATTGAGCAGCCCTACCACCCATGTGTATAACCGGTCTGTATATATCTGATCTTTGGTGTCTATAACCACAGTTGATATGTAGTCTTTCACTTAAAGCATGTTTGCTAACTCAATTTTGTCTAATTTCTATCCAAAACAAAGGAAAATATGACAAAAGGGTTTTTTGTTTTTTTTGTTGTTGTTTTTTTTTTTATTATATATAGCTCTGAACAGGTAATTCTGATGTGGTAGTGAGCACATATAATATATTATATGCCATGCAGTTCATGCCATGCATTGCATTGTAAAGTGAAATTAAAATGTCAGGTCACTTAATGTCTTAACATTATATTCTTTTTTGCCTGGGTTAGCAGACAGCACCAGCCAGCTTGTCCTTGGAAACGCAGAATAGACCCACCTCCTTATGTCCTCCAGGCAGCAAGGTAAATTTAAAACGGTATTCCTCCATTAAGGATTTATAGTGGACAGTTACATTACCATTAAATGTTAAAGACATATGGTTACATGTTTGCCTTATGTAAACAGTAAGAATTTTGTTGTCTCGCTTCTGTTAGTTTTGTTTAAAGTTTTTAAAGTTACACTCACTTTCAAATTTCTTAGTAGTTATGCAAACAGCTGGAATTTTTTTTATCGCTTTGTAAGTTTAGTAACCGCTACTGTTTCATGTTTTCTTTAAAGTATCCAGTGTTACACTCTATTTCAAATCTGTTAGTAGGTTTTCTAATTTTGATTAACTGTATTATCAGAGTTCCGAAACTCGTCCACCAGCAAAACGAGTCTGGGCAACCGATGATTTCCACATGGCATCAAATTCTCCACCTAAAAAGGTAAGCCTAACCCTATGTATAATCACCGGGATTGATATTTAGTCTTTCACCTTAAGTGTGCTTGCTAACTCGTACTAAATATACTAAAATGTTAGACTAAACATGTACATTTGTCAATTTCTTTCATCAGACTCCTAAAATGCAGACATCTCAACAGCTATTTCTGTCTGTCTGTTTAGCTATTTCTATATCTATTGTTCTGAAAAAACTTTTATACCATTTTATACTTAAAGCTTCAGATAAATTGACATCCACAGTGAAAAGCAGTGCAAATAAATACAAACATGATTTTGTGACACTCATCTTTTCTCAAGATGCATGTCAGTGTATTCTGTTTCAATCACATTTAACCTGTAACTGAATTTTGTGTCATTTCTTTACAAAACGTAACACAACTATGAAACGTGTTTTTATGGCACATGTACAGAACCATCTGGTTTAATCTGAAATCAGTGAATGAATTACATCTAATTTAAGAGCATCTGAGATCCTCTTACGAATAATACGTAAACAGGATTTCCTTTCATATATTTGTATTTAGGCTGCAATTTAGTTGATGTTTGAAGGCCCGCAGCAACCTAAAATAGGTACAGGTATGACCTTTGTAAAAGGTCATTAAATACTAAACAATAACATGTGTCACCTTTACCATTCCTTGATCAGCCTTTCCACAACACAAATGAAGAACTAGTGACAGAGGAGCTACAGAGCAACGCAGTTCAGCACTTCTGGTGTGTCAGTGCAACTCATTGTCAAAGTGATGAAAGGTACACAGAATTCTCTCGAAATCATCAGTGCACATGTAATGCCCTCACATTCCTGGCCTACCTTAATGAGGAACACCAGTTCAACACAGCCCGACTTGATAAGGTGCTTGAACAGGGAGATGCACTCTACTGTTGGATTAAAACACATCTTCAGCAGGAGAGGCGTTATACGCAAAATCATCTGACCATGGAGGACCTGCCCAAAGAAGTTCATGCTGACATAAACGTCTACAGTGTGAAAATGGACAACATAAGGTATGGATACCTGAAAGCAGCAGACAAAACTTATCAAAGAAAAGATTGGTGGTTGCCTCTTGCTAGTCGCCTTGTATGTCTGTCAACAGATGTGAGCTATGCTTTGCTCATGGTCTCGCCTCAGTGCATTGCAGTTTTCCGTGACAAATCTGGGAGGTATGGATTATTTGATTCACATTCAAGAAGTGCAGCAGGTTTACCCCAGCCAAATGGAACAGCAGTCATGCTCACTTTCACTCATGTGAATGACCTGATCACCCACCTGCATAACCTTTTTCAAAATCAAGGCAGGTATGCAAGATATGAGTTTGTGCCTGTTTCTTTCAAAAGACTCAGCACTCACAACGAACAGCCTGCACAGTCAACTCAAGCAACACCAGGAGCAACAGGTATATCGCCACAAAATGATGAACCACAAATCACAAATCCCACTGTGCAAGTGCCTCAACCAGAATCAGCCCAAACCTACATGACAATGTTAGAAAGTGCTTTAAACCCACAAGAAGACAAAATGGCTTCAAATCAAATTTGTGAACATCAACTTGAAACATCTGTTGATCCAACAAGCAACATCCAAACAGAACAACAAGAAAATCTTGAACTCAATAATGAAAGAGATAAAGTCATAGATAAACCCCCCCAAAAAGCAAGAAATGTGTGCAGATTAAATAAACGACGTCGTGGGAAAGCTATTCGTCAAGCTCAAAGTCACAAGCAGCATGTAAAAGCTAAAGAAAAATCTTCATCTGAAGACTTGGCAAAGAAGATAAACAAAAAAAGACACGAAAAGGAACGATATGCCTGCTTTTCTGAATTTCGAATGAAAAAATTACAGGCTGTGAAAACTCAATATGCTCAAAACTGTCATCGCCATAAACAAAAACTGTTATCAGCCAAAGATTATTATGCAAATCCTCATATTCAAGAGAAGATAAAAGCCCGCAATGTGAAGAGATACAAAAATGATCCTCATTTTCAACAAAAAAAGAGACACTACATTATCAGAAGATATGCCACAGATGCCAGCTTTCGAACCAGACAGAAGCAATATCTGGTCCAGAGGTACAACACGGATGCTGACTTTCAAAGCAGACAGAAAAAATACATAAGAACAAAATATGCATCGGATCCAAACTACAGGCACAAACAAAAAAATCAATTCATGCCAGGTATCATAATGACTCACAATTCAGACTGCACCATATACAGCGCTGTGCAGAGTACCAGAGACACAAAATGGCTACCACTGCATCTTTCGCCATTTATAAAAAGTTGTGTGCGCAGAGAATAAAGAAGAAATACAGACGACTAGTAACACAATTCCAGCAGGGTCCACAGTCTGAAGCACAGCCCCAGCTTGTAGTGAATAGTGTGATGCAAGCAGCCACATTAGCTTTCCGTGAAACAATTAAGTTAGGACCCACCCATGTCTGTACAGTGTGCCACAGAACTCTGTTTCCTAATCAAGTTAAACACTGCAAAAGATCAAAGTATGTTAAAAATAGTCACATTGTTGACACTTGCTTGACAGGAAAATTTGTTCATGTTTGTGACGGGGAATGCTCAGCTAATTGTACTTTCCCAAAACAAAGAATGGAGGAGTGGATTTGCTACAACTGTGACAGCCACCTACAACGAGGAAAGATCCCTTCCATCGCAGTGGCAAACAATTTAGCACTAGCACCCATTCCAATTGAACTGAGTCAATTAAATGTACTAGAACGACAACTGATTGCTAAAATTCTCCCGTTTGCCAAAATCATTGCATTACCAAAAGGACAGCAAAGAGCCGTACATGGGGCTGTTGTTTGTGTACCGTCGGATGTGGAAACCACAGTAAACTGTCTTCCCAGACCTAGCAATGAAGCCCAGCTCCTGCAGGTACAACTGAAAAGACACATCAGATTCAAAGGATACCAACACTTCTACACTGTGAACATGAAGAATGTGTTAGCAGGATTATCAAAGCTAAAAGAGATGCATTCAGAATACAAAGATGTATCTATTGATGATGACGCTACTTTTGCTGATCCCACAAATAATCAGATAATCGAGACGGAACATGACACTGCTGATGCAGATATTCAAGATGCACTGCCCAGAAACTTCGACAACCAAATTGTACCAGAAAGAAGAACCACTGAGGATACAACAGCTGGAATACTTGAGCCATGTCATGATGTAAACGAACTATTGGAGCCTGAACAGTCAAATGGAGAGCCCTTACAAGATACGGAGAAAGAAAAGGAAGAACTTCGGCCTGGTCTTGTTCTAGACACCTGTATGCAACCACCAGATATAGCACAAGACATTTTATCATATGGTGAAGGAATATTTAGCATTGCACCCGCCCAAGGAAATAGACCTGTTGGCTTCTTCTCTGTTCCTAAACTTGAAGCCATGGCCTTTCCTGTGCAGTTCCCAACTGGACAGAACACATTAGATGAAGCCAGACAAGTCAAACTGTCCCAAGCATGTATTTTAATACACGGCTGTTCTCTGCAGATACACGGTTTGCAACTGACCAAAGCTACCTATTCTTTGCACAGTTTGTAACAGAAACACACATGGCTACAAACAGCATGTCCATCCAATTGCGCAAAGGTAAGGCAATCACCAAGGATGGACGTAGAATCTGTAACAGAATGCTTCAAAATAAAGACGAAGTGGAGAGACTGATAAATAACAAAGATGCAACACGCTTCATGAAACCTCTGAGAGGTACTCCAGCCTATTGGGAGAAGGCACTGAAAGATCTGCATGCTATGGTCAGACAGTTAGGAAAGCCGACTTTTTTCCTGACATTTTCAGCTGCTGAAATGAGATGGCCTGAGGTTGTTGAGGTCATAAAAACTCAACAAGGTGAACAAGTGGATTTTTCACAACTTGACTGGAACACAAAGTGTGAAATTCTCCGAAGCAACCCTGTGACTGTGATGCGATTGTTTGAAAAAAGAGTCGATGCACTAATGACAACACTGATCCTGTCCCCGGCACAGCCCATCGGTGAAGTAGAAGATTACTTTTATCGAGTGGAGTTTCAGGCCAGAGGTAGCCCTCATATCCATTTATTGGTTTGGGTCAAAGATGCACCTAAATTTGGAAGCGACCTTGAAGACCACGTGTACAAATTTATTGACAAGTACATAACATGTAAGATGCCTGACCAAAATGCCGATCCTGAACTTCACAAAATTGTGTCTGAGGTTCAAGTCCACAGCAGAAATCACTCCAGATCTTGTAAAAAAGGTAATGTGTCATGTAGGTTTGGGTTCCCCAAACTACCGGTAGACCAAACAATGATCACTTTCCCAAGCCCAGATGATGACGATGATCACAATGATAAGCAGCATAGCACAAGTAAGGAGAAAGGCACAAATGAAAAACAAAAGCAAAAAAACAGACGAATGGCTCTCGCAAAAAACAGAAAGAGGCCAAAGAAAAACTCCAGCCATTGAGAGATTTGCTCTGTGACCCAAATTCCTCGTTTGAGGACTTGTCTGAGCTGCTTCACAAATGCAAATTTACTTATGAACAATACTTGGATTGTGTCTTCAATTTAAGCAATGGCCATGTCATCCTCTTAAAGCGTGAACCTAATGACTGCTGGGTGAATGCATACAATGCAGATCTGCTGAGAGCCTGGAATGCCAACATGGACATCCAATATGTCATTGATGACTACAGCTGCCTGATGTACATGATGTCTTATGTCTCTAAACCCGAATTTGAGATGACACAATTTCTTAATGGAGTCATCCAGGAGGTCAAAAAGTCCAATGTCAATGAAAGAGATGAAATGAAACAGATAATGCAGGCATATGCTAAACACAGAGAAGTCAGTGCCAAGAATCCGTGGCAAGGACATGCAGCCTGCCACTAAAAAGTGTTCACGCAGTGTGGTGTTCATACAGACTGATGATGATGCCCTGAAAATGAGTCTCCCGATGAGCAGGTTGCAGAGCATGGCACCAGATGATGAAAATGTGTGGATGTCTGGATTGCCAGAAAAATATGCAAACAGACCCAGAACACCTGAGTTTGAAAGAATGTGTTTGGCTGAATTTGCTTCAGAGTACAGGATTCTCTACAGCCGTCAAACAGAGTCAAAAATGCCATCCCTCTTTGAATAACATGGGTTATATTCAAAAGAGAACAAGAGGGAAACCTGCAATAATCAGATATCCTCGCTTCTCAGAAAGAAACAACCAGAAAAGTTTTATAGCAGACTACTAAAACTTTATTTTCCACATCGATCAAATGATGACCTTAAAAACACAGAACACCCACATCCGAACAGTTCTACAAAAGTGGACGAAAACATGGTTTTGCAGTACGGCCAATTGTTACCTTTAACAAAAAGCGTTATGAAAGCCATGGCAAACAATGGAAAGGGCATTGGAACAGATTGAACAACAAGGCCCACTTATCAATGCATGGAACACCTTTGCACCTGAGGTTGAAGTAGATCGTTTAGAGTGTGTGGCCCAACGACAATCCAGACATGACACTGACGAAAATGAAATGGACATTGTTCCAGACTACCAAGTCAGTGGTAGCAGCAGTGGAGCCATGCCAGCAATCATAGCACCAAAGCTGAGCCCAGACTTTGTCAGAAAAATGTACCAAAGTCTGAATGAAACCCAAGCATCCATATTCTACGCAGTGCGTGAGTGGTGTTTCAAACTTGTGTGGGGTCACTGTCCTGAGCAGTTCTTTTATTTTGTCTCTGGAGGAGCTGGCTGTGGAAAATCACATGTTATCAAGTGCATATATGAGGAGGCAACAAAGATTTTGCACCAACTCCCCAGATTCCGTGACCAAGCAGACATGTCCTACCCTGCAGTACTGCTGACTGCATTTACTGGCACTGCAGCTTTTAACATATCTGGGAAACACTGCACTCTCTGCTAAAGCTGCCAAAATCTTTAAAACCGCCGTATCAGGGACTGGGCAATGCACTGGATGAAGTGAGAGCTTCACTTTCAAATGCAGAGATTCTGGTCGTTGATGAGATATCTATGGTTTCTAAAGACCTTTTTGCCTACATCCACTGGAGACTTCAGCAGATCAAAGGAAACAAGAAGCCTTTTGGTGGGATGTCTATCCTTGCAGTAGGAGACTTTTACCAGCTGCCACCCTTGGAAAAGCCAAACCACTCTGTGTGTACGAGGACAATGTCCTTGATCTCTGGAAAGACTATTTCCACATGGTCAACCTGACAGAAATCATGCGACAGAAAGATGATCATTCTTTTGCTGAAGTTCTGAACAGGATAAGAGTGAAGCAAAAAACAGATTCTCTTGAAGCCGATGACAAAGCCTTGCTCACACAGGCTATCCATGACATAAAAGACTGTCCATCTAATGTATTACACATTATGCTACAAACAAAGAGGTCGACAAACACAATTCAACAACTGTAACTGCTCTTCATTCTGATATCATAATATTCAGGCCGAAGACTACAGAAAAGACCCACGAACGGGTGAGATGGTCCTCCTGGCAGATATGATGAAAGGCAACAAAGAGATTTACCTGATAACATACAAGCTGCACCTGGAGTGCGTGTTATGATTATTAGAAATTTGGATGTTGAAGATGGGCTTGTTAATGGACATTTGGAACAATCACGAACATTGTGACAACCACACAGGATGGACCAAAAACTGTGAATCTCATTGGACTTACGCTGGACAATCAAATTCTGGGCAAAAATTTCGCAGAAAAATACAAGGATCCTCAGACAACCTGGTATATATTGAGAAATGTGAAGAATCTACAAGTAAAAAGGAGTTCTTCGCAGGCAATTTCCAATGAAGTTGGCCTTTGCATGTACAGCTCACAAAGTACAAGGCATGACAATGGAGTCAGCAGTAGTATGTTTGAAGCGTGTTTTTGAACCTGGAATGGCCTATGTCGCACTCAGCCGCACAACCTCACTTAAAGGACTGTACATCACAGACTTTGATGAAAGGAAAATCTATGCTGATCCTGCCATCACAGATGCACTGAAAAATATGAGACATGCATCATTTGAGAATGCAAGACCACTGTTGCAATTCTTAAAATCAGTTGTTCCCACAGTCCCCACGTTGACAATTATCCATCACAATGCACAAGGTCTCCCAACTCACATGGAGGACATGAGATGCCACCATGACTCAGCCTTGCTGATGTTTTATGCATAACAGAAACTCACTTGTCTGGATCATCAGTTTCTCCCCGCTTCCAGCTGGAACAGTACAACATGGCCACACGCAACAGACACGTCTCTTACACAAACCATACAGACATGGCAAAGGTAAATGGCGGTGGAGTTGCAATGTACTACAAAACAGTTCTTATAGCAGAGTCTCGAAATACCTGCAAAATGTGACTGACCTTGAATTTGTTGTTATCAAGGTTGAATCGCCAGTCACAGCTTTGATAGCAACTGTATACAGACCACCAAATTACAGCCACGTGAGGTTTTTACCACAAATGCAATGTCTTTTGGACTCATTGGAAATGATGAATTGCCAACCAATTATTGTTTGTGGAGATTTCAATGAGGACCTTATGAGCAGAGGAAAAAACCCATCCAAGAACTGTTTCAGTCAAGAGGATATGCACACTTATTACTGCTGCAACTACCGAAAAACACACATTGATTGATCACCTTTACATATCACAGCCATACGCCTGCCTCCAATCAGGTGTTCTGAGTACATATCACAGTTATCACAACCCCATTTATTGTGTAATTCACTAACACAAAATGACTGCAAGGTTGTGAGGGATATGGACTTGCCAAGTGATCTTAGAGTCTTTGCAACTGAGCACACTCTACCACCAACAAGGACAGCTCACCAGTGGGAGCTGATACATAAGACTGCTCTCATCCATTGAAGAGCTGACCAGAAACGTGAACAGAGAGACTGCAACTGCACCTGATGGATCCCTGCCATAACAGGTAATTGTATTTTTGTTTCTTACTTTATATTGTAACATTTGATATTGATATTGTTTGAAACAAACTATAATCTCATCCATTAATTAAGTCATCCATTCATTCATAACTCCTCAGATGTGTTCTGTCCAGTGAAGGCAGTGGAGAAGCCCTACACTGATCTTGAAACTGTGCCACGCTAGTAGAGACCGGCTACAAGGATCGGCAGGTATAGTAAAATTAAAATGCACCTTTTGGTTCAACAGGTTTATATATATATATATATATACAGTCAAGTGATCAAAAGACACCAGTATTAAACCCATTTAAACCAACTACATGCTTGGATTGGAACTGTATACAGGCCACCAATTACAGCCACGTGTGGTTTTTACCTCACATAGCAACTTACCCCATCCAAGACACCAGTATTAAGCAAATTTCTTTTTTTACTACCTTTTAATATAGTTTTGGGTCATTTAGTTCTAAAGTTAGATTTGTTTTTCCAATTATTTTTAGAACTTCATTACTTGCCATTTCGCTAACTGAAGAGCTGCGCTTTGTGATGTCTCTTGTTTTATTGTTTTAAATTGTGTTTTCCTTTTATCTGTTTCTAGCTGTTTTCGCAAAGTCAGCCAACCACTTGCTTCCAAATGACCCTTATCCAGAAGTATCCGTGAGTGCCTCATCAACAGAACTAAAGTGGAGACCTACCTCTCAGAGAAAAACGCACACATAAGAAAAGCCGACCCACTTCAGTACTGGGAAGAACATCCTAATCGGTTTCCCTCTATGGCTGCTGTTGCGATCCCAGTGTGCCCCTGTAGCTCTGTGGACAGTTTTGGATTTGTTTACATCTCACCCAACCGCTCACGGCAGATGGCTGCACCTCTCTAAGCCTGGTTCTGCCGGAGGTTTCTTCCTGTTAAAAGGGAGTTTTTCTGAACACACTCTACCACCAACAAGGACAGCTCACCAGTGGGAACTGATAGATAAGACTGCTGATGTGCTCTCATCCATTGAAGAGCTGACCAGAAACGTGAACAGAAAGACTGCACCTGATGGGATCCTGCCATAACAGGTCATTTGTATTTTTTTGTTTCTTACTTTATATTCTAACATTTATTGATATTCTTTGAAACAAACTATAATCTCATCCATTCATTAAGTCATCCATCCATTCATAACTCCTCAGATGTGTTCTGTCCAGTGAAGGCAGTGGAGAAGCCCTACACTGATCTTGAAACTGTGCCACGCTAGTAGAGACCGGCTACAAGGATGGGCAGGTATAGTGAAATTAAAATGCACCTTTTGTTCAACAGGTTTATATACAGTCAAGTGATCAAAAGACACCAGTATTAAACCCATTTAAACCAACTACATGCTTGGATTGGAACTGTATACAGGCCACCAAATTACAGCCACGTGTGGTTTTTACCTCGCATGGCGACTTACCTCATCAGAAGACACCAGTATTAAGCCAATTTCTTTCTTTTTTTTACTTCATTTTTAATATAGTTTTGGGTCATTTAGTTCTAAAGTTAGATTTGTTTTCCCAATTATTTTTTAGAACTTCATTACTCACCAGTTTGCTAACTGAAGAGCTGCGCTTTGTGATGTCTCTTGTTTTATTGTTTTAAATTGTGTTTTCCTTTTATCTGTTTCTAGCTGTTTCGCAAAGTCAGCCAACCACTTGCTTCCAATGACCCTTATCCAGAAGTATCCGTGAGTGCCTCATCAACAGAAACTAAAGTGGAGACCTACCTCTCAGAGAAAAACGCACACATAAGAAAAGCCGACCCACTTCAGTACTGGGAAGAACATCCTAATCGGTTTCCCTCTATGGCTGCTGTTGCGATCCCAGTGTGCCCCTGTAGCTCTGTGGACAGTTTTGGATTTGTTTACATCTCACCCCAACCGGTCGCGGCAGATGGCCGCCCCTCCCTGAGCCTGGTTCTGCCGGAGGTTTCTTCCTGTCAAAGGGAGTTTTTCCTTCCCACTGTCGCCAAGTGCTTGCTCATAGGGGGTCATATGATTGTTGGGTTTATCTATATACATTAATGCTTGTATGCTTTTCATTTATACTTTTGCCTTACTCTTCAGTTCATAATATAAAGTTACTTGAATGGTTTCCTTTTCATTTTTTATTTTATATTGCTTTGCTATTTACCACAATCTAAATATCATGTTTAAATGTCATACATTATTGTAAATGGTATCTGTACAAAATATTGTTTGAATAACATGATACATTTATTAGTCCCACAACGAGAAATTTCATAATTTGAAATACAAATTGAATACCGCTTAATGGACATCTTTTTTTTCTACCACTTTAAACGACTCAAAACTGTAAAATCTAAATTGTAACTTCTCTTGAACACCTGACACTAAAGCATAATTTATTTTGTAATCATGTAACTGGAGCATCTTTCTCTCATCTCTGTATGCCGCATATAACAGAGATCACAATACAGCTTACTTTGCTTTAAGTTGAAAATCAGCTGTATTCCATTTCCCTCCTTCTTGTAGTATAAAAAGCAAACTATGCTCATGTGCATCTTGCTCCCTCTAGTGTTATAAATGGCAACCGGCACTAATTGAACCACATTAAAGGCAAACTACACTCATTGGCAGTAGCATAGGCACACTTAAAATTTCTTCTGAAATTTTCGCTTTCTAGTTATTATTATTCTCCATCTTCCGCCTAAATTTCGGCACGTATCACGCCCCGCAGTTTTGAGACAAGCTTCATATATGTTACCTCATTTTGTGCGGCCGGATCTGGAATGGTGTGCTATGACTTTTGGTGTTTATGAATTTTATAGTTTTTTAAATATTAATATTTTAGTGAAAATTTTCCCGCGCTCCTCTGCCAAACAGTTTTGACATTAGGTTACATATGTTAGATCATTTTGTGCGGCTGGAGCTGGACTATTATGTTGTGACTTTGGTGTTTATGACTTTATAGTTTTTTAAATATTAATATTTTAGTGCAAATTTAGGCCAATTCATCTTTTGGCGCCAAATAAACAGACTTCATTTGTGGTGTGT
>NW_020329151.1:0-25987 GCF_001858045.2 Oreochromis niloticus | reverse complement strand
TAGCTAGCTAGCTAGCGTATGACAACACTACGCAATGACGACACTATCAATGGCGCGCGTCTCTTCGCCCCTCCTCCGCTTTGAAATTGACCGTAGACGTGATTTTGTAAGACAACGTGGCTATCGTTTCACCGGTAACACGTTTTCCCCCCTCCTCCGCTTTGGACTTGAACTTACAGTGATTTTCTGAAGTGTTTACTAAGACACAGTAAGCTTTACAAGGTAAGTGTATCTCTCTGTCTCTGGTTTGAAATTTAGCTTTGAAAGTGACTTTCTATGTGTTCTTATCGATTTCTTTGTTTCGGCACGTTCGGCACGATGCTAAAGCCAGTTAGCGGATAGTCAGCTAAAGCAAGCGTTTCAGTCCCTCCTCCGCTTTTGAAATTGACCTTTAAAAGTGCTTTTCTGTGTCTTGACGCTGATATCTACAAAATGACTGTGATTTTATTCCAGTGGTATCGTTTGTAATTGAAACTTTTAAGATGCGACTCTCAAAATAGCTTCATTGTAGTGGGGTTTCACACCACTCTTTGTCTCGTGGTATTTTGTTGCTGGCTAGTTAGCGGATATTAAGCGTCTCCCGGTTTGAAATTGATTTTGAAAGTGATTTACTATGACAAGGTAAGCGTATCTCTGTCTCTGGTTTGAAATTTAGCTTTGAAAGTGATTTTTTTTTTTATGTGTTTCTTTATCGATTTCTTTGTTTCGGCACGTTCGGCACGATGCTAAAGCCAGTTAGCGGATAGTCAGCTAAAGCAAGCGGTTTCAGTCCCTCCTCCGCTTTTGAAATTGACCTTTAAAAGTGCTTTTCTGTGTCTTGACGCTGATATCTACAAAATGACTGCGATTTTATTCCAGTGGTATCATTTGTAATTGAACCTTTTAAGATACGACTCTCAAAAAATAGCTTCATTGTAGTCGGGTTTCACACCTCTTTGTCTTGTGGTATTTTGTTGCTGGCTAGTTAGAGGATATTAAGCGTCTCCCGGTTTGAAATTGTTTTTGAAAGTGATTTACTATGACAAGGTAAGCGTATCTCTGTCTCTGGTTTGAAATTTAGCTTTGAACGTGATTTTTTTTTTAATGTGTTTCTTTATCGACTTCTTTGTTTCGGCACGATGCTAAAGCCAGTTAGCGGATAGTCAGCTAAAGCAAGCGTTTCAGTCCCTCCTCCGCTTTGAAATTGACCTTTAAAAGTGCTTTCTGTGTCTTGACGCTGATATCTACAAAATGACTGTGATTTTATTCCAGTGGTATCGTTTGTAATTGAAACTTTTAAGATGCGACTCTCAAATAGCTTCATTGTAGTGGGGTTTCACACCACTCTTTGTCTCGTGGTATTTGTTGCTGGCTAGTTAGCGGATATTAAGCGTCTCCCGGTTTGAAATTGATTTTGAAAGTGATTTACTATGACAAGGTAAGCGTATCTCTGTCTCTGGTTTGAAATTAGCTTGAAAGTGATTTTTTTTTATGTGTTTCTTTATCGATTTCTTGTTTCGGCACGTTCGGCACGATGCTAAAGCCAGTTAGCGGATAGTCAGCTAAAGCAAGCGGTTTCAGTCCCTCCTCCGCTTTTGAAATTGACCTTTAAAAGTGCTTTCTGTGTCTTGACGCTGATATCTACAAAATGACTGCGATTTTATTCCAGTGGTATCATTTGTAATTGAACCTTTTAAGATACGACTCTCAAAAAATAGCTTCATTGTAGTCGGGTTTCACACCTCTTTGTCTTGTGGTATTTTGTTGCTGGCTAGTTAGAGGATATTAAGCGTCTCCCGGTTTGAAATTGTTTTTGAAAGTGATTTACTATGACAAGGTAAGCGTATCTCTGTCTCTGGTTTGAAATTTAGCTTTGAACGTGATTTTTTTTTTTAATGTGTTTCTTTATCGACTTCTTTGTTTCGGCACGATGCTAAAGCCAGTTAGCGGATAGTCAGCTAAAGCAAGCGTTTCAGTCCCTCCTCCGCTTTTGAAATTGACCTTTAAAAGTGCTTTCTGTGTCTTGACGCTGATATCTACAAAATGACTGTGATTTTATTCCAGTGGTATCGTTTGTAATTGAAACTTTTAAGATGCGACTCTCAAATAGCTTCATTGTAGTGGGGTTTCACACCACTCTTTGTCTCGTGGTATTTGTTGCTGGCTAGTTAGCGGATATTAAGCGTCTCCCGGTTTGAAATTGATTTTGAAAGTGATTTACTATGACAAGGTAAGCGTATCTCTGTCTCTGGTTTGAAATTTAGCTTTGAAAGTGATTTTTTTTTTATGTGTTTCTTTATCGATTTCTTTGTTTCGGCACGTTCGGCACGATGCTAAAGCCAGTTAGCGGATAGTCAGCTAAAGCAAGCGGTTTCAGTCCCTCCTCCGCTTTTGAAATTGACCTTTAAAAGTGCTTTTCTGTGTCTTGACGCTGATATCTACAAAATGACTGCGATTTTATTCCAGTGGTATCATTTGTAATTGAACCTTTTAAGATACGACTCTCAAAAAATAGCTTCATTGTAGTCGGGTTTCACACCTCTTGTCTTGTGGTATTTTGTTGCTGGCTAGTTAGAGGATATTAAGCGTCTCCCGGTTTGAAATTGTTTTTGAAAGTGATTTACTATGACAAGGTAAGCGTATCTCTGTCTCTGGTTTGAAATTTAGCTTTGAACGTGATTTTTTTTTAATGTGTTTCTTTATCGATTTCTTTGTTTCGGCACGATGCTAAAGCCAGTTAGCGGATAGTCAGCTAAAGCAAGCGTTTCAGTCCCTCCTACGCTTTTGAAATTGACCTTTAAAAGTGCTTTTCTGTGTCTTGACGCTGATATCTACAAAATGACTGTGATTTTATTCCAGTGGTATCGTTTGTAATTGAAACTTTTAAGATACGACTCTCACCGCGTACGAAACAATAGCTGCGTTGTAGTCGCGTTTCACACCTCTCTTTGTCTGTCTTTATAAGGCGTTAACTACAGCAGCCTTTAATACCTGAACTCTTGATTCAGCCAAGGTAAGTGCCCCCCCTTATATTTTCTATGTATGTGTTCAGGTGATATTTAGAAAAAAATAGGTGTGTTTAGCGCTGGATGTCATTTTATTCCAGAGCTGTTGTTTGTAATTAAAACTTTTAAGATTAGGTGGTACAGTGTTTTTACTCCCTTCCAAACAGTAAAGTTCCTCTTTGTCTCTCAGTAGGAAATTTAAACCAGACAGTACAAGGCTACATTTCAGTGTTACAAGCCAATCAGTTTGCTAATTGTTCTGTGAGATTTGTTTGCAAAGTTTAAGGTGTTAAGTAGGACTGTGAACATCTGGGTCTGCTTGCTGCTGGCATTCTGCCAGAGCCCCAGCAACAAGACCGCCTCCCAGCAACGAGACTGCCTGTCAGCCTTGCAAGGTACCCAATTTTCCAATTACTCTATAACAAAACTGTTGTGGGCAACAAGACTGTCTCCTAAGTTTGCAAGCAATCACTTTGTTCTTGTAAGATTTGTTTGAAAAGTTTGAGGTGGTAACTGAGCTGTGAACATCTGGGTTTGCTTGCTGCTGGCATTCGACCAGCGTCTCAGCAACAACACTGCCTCCCAGCTTTGCAAGGTAATTACTTTCCCAATTACTGTACACCAAAACGAAGTAACTGTCGTGGTCAACAAATCTGCCTCCCAACTTTCAAGGTAATCACTTTCTCAATTACAATATACAAACTGTTATGGAACAGAGACTTTTTTGGTTGTAGTCATCTTATCTGTCAATGTATCAGAGGGTTAAAATAACAAATTGCTTGAAATGCCAATAATTAATATTCTGTTTTTATGTTGACATTCTACCAGATGCCGAGAAAAAATAAAAGATCCCAGGCACAAAAGAAGCGCTGGAAACCACTTGACCTGGTTGATCCTGCTGTCCCAATGCTCACTGGCCACAACCAAGATGAGGCAGTCAGTAGTTTTCCATCTGACCAGGTAATGAGGATATGGTAGTGATCACAGACAGTTGAACAGTTTTCAAAACATGTTTGAGACAGTTAAGAACACTTACCCATACAGTTTAGGATTTTTTGTTATAATGTCACACAACTGGCATAACAGTGCATGGTATACAGAACATTTAAATGAAATGAATGTGTCAGGTCACTTAATGTTTTCTATACCCTTTTTCCTGGGTTAGCAGATGGCACCAGCCGGGTTATCTTTGGAAACACGGGATAGACCCACCTCCTTATGTCCCCCAGGTACCAAGGTAAATATAAAAAAATATTCCTCTATTAAGAAATTACAAGGTATGCCCACCCATACGGCTGCTCGATTATGGCAAAAATGATAATTACAATTATTTTCACTGAAATCTAGATCTCCATTATTTGACAATATTTATTTAACAATAACAATGTATTGAATAATGGCTTTAAAACATGTATGTTTAGTGAACTTTACAGTGTTGCTCCGTGGTGCAGTTGACCATTTCTATCTTGTAATGTTATCCAACTGCCATAACTGTTCATGCCATGCATTGCATTTTAAACTGAAATTAAAGTGTCAGGTCACTTAATGTCTTAACATTATATACTGTTTTTCCTGGGTTAGCAGACAGCACCAGCCAGCTTGTCCTTGGAAACTGAGAATAGACCCACCTCCTCATGTCCTCCAGGCAACAAGGTAAATTTAAAACAGTATTCCTCCATTAAGGATTTATAGTGGACAGTTACATTACCATTAAATGTTAAAGACATATGATTACATGTTAGCATTATGCAAACAGTAAGAATTTTGTTGTATCGCTTCTGTTAGTTTTCTTTAAAGTTTCTACAGTTACACTCACTTTCAAATTTCTTAGTAGTTATGCAAACAGCTGGAATTTTTCTTTATTGCTTTCTAAGTTTAGTAACCGCTACTGTTTCATGTTTTCTTTAAAGTATCCAGTGTTACACTCTATTTCAAATCTGTTAGTAGGTAGGTTTTCTAATTTTGATTAACTGTATTCAGATTTCAGACAATCGTCCACCAGCAAAACGAGTCTGGGCAACTGATGATTTCCACACGGCATCAAATTCTCCACCTAAAAAGGTATGCCCACAAATGTTTATAACCAATTGGTATACATGTGATGTTTGCTGTATAATCACCGGGGTTGATATTTAGTCTTTCACCTTAAGTATGCTTGCTAACTCGTACTAAATATACTAAAATGTTAGACTAAACATGTACATTTGTCAATTTCTTTCATCAGATTCCTAACATGCAGACATCTCAACAGCTATTTATGTCTGTTTCTTTATCTATTTCTACATATATTGTTCAGAAAAAACTTTTATACCATTTTATACTTAAAGGTTCAGATAAATTGACATCCACAGTGAAAAGCAGTGCAAATAAATACAAACATGGCTTTGTGACACTCATCTTTTATCAAGATGAATGTCAATGTCACATTTAACCTGTTACTGAATTTTGTAATTTCTTTACAAAACGTGACACAACTATGAAACGTGTTTTTATGTCACATGTACAGAACCATCTGGTTTAATCTGAAATCAGTGAATGAATTACATCTGATTTAAGAGCATCTGAGATCCTCTTACAAATAATACGTAAACATTATTTCCTTTCATATGTTTGTATTTAGGCTGCAATTTAGTTAATGTTTGAAGGCCCGCAGAAATCTAAAGGAAAAGCTGTGTCCCAAAACGTCGGCTGCATCCTCCGGAGACCGCATTTGAAGGCCGATTATGTCACAACTAGGAGACGAAGGCTGTCCCAATTCGTCGACTCCTTCAAATGTAGTCGACAAATGCGTCCTTCATTTCCCCGAATTTGAAGGATTGGTCGGGTGTGTCCTTTATGGCCCACCATATCCCAGAATTCATAGCGCGGCCCAGTCAAATTTCAACTGCCAACAATGGCGGTCGCTACTAAGTTTAAATTTGTCTTATTAATCTTTCTGGGTCACAAAATAAACTTAAAATATTTTCAGGCGACAAAGTAGCTGTGTAAATTACAAATATCTGCTGGGTTTATCAAGACATCATATATTTAATATATATATCATATATATAAAAGTGCGCCAACGAGACGTCTGTTACCCACCCGCTCGATAGCAAGCCGTGGGGGGTCAATGGTCACTCCAGCCAGCGAGAGCAGCAGACTCCCAAATTCATCGTTTTCAGACCCTCGCTCTTTCGCTACCCAGGTTAAACATGATATATAAGTCACTCGGATAACTTAAAATTTTAATTGTTTGGCTTTTTTCGGTGTTTTATTTGTTCCGAAGTAAATCGTTTGGCTGAGATCAAAGTTATAAGATTATTAGATTAAATAAAACATTATTAATCCATTGAGTGGGTTCCTCCAGGATTTTCACACAGCTGAATAAACGTCAAACAGAAAACTGATTAAACAGAATTGTAAGACGGTCGAGAATTTACGCCAGTGTCCTGTTATATTTTAGATAGCAAGGAGCAGACAGCCGAGTTTATTAAACTCCACCGAGACAGTGGTGACGCAAATCTGCAGGCTAGACCGTCCAATTTCACAGCCTCGTACTTCCAGCCTTCTCGGCCTTCGAAGGACCCAGCCCACATAGATCGCGAAGGCCGGGTCCTCCGAAGGATGCAGCCGACATTTTAGGAAACAGCTAATGTGTTATATTGAAAGTAATTGACTGCTTTGAAAATATAAGGAGCAGAAAGTACAGATATGACCTTTATAAAAGGTCATTAAAAAACAGCACTCAAGTAAATTACAGATATCTAAAATATTCGTCATTTTTACTTCCCACCTCTGCTCTCTCACTCTCTCTCACTGTTCCTGTCACACTCTTTCTGTCTGGCTTATCTGATGCTGCGTATCTTTAGATTATGCTGTAATATGTTTGAGGAGTGATATAATTTGGCTTAATTTGCCTGAACATTGCTTCATTGTTTTACCATAGTTAAAAATGTTTTTACTTTAAAGAAAATCTTTATTTATACAACCCTTGTCACTTAAAAAAAATGTCTTACATCATTGTACCAAGAGTTGCATATGTTTTTGCTCAACCTTGAAATGCTTATCATTAAATACTAAATAATAACATGTCACCTTTACCATTCCTTGATCAGCCTTTCCACAACATAAATGAACAACTACTGACAGAGGAGCTACAGAGAAACGCAGTTCAGAACTTCTGGTGTGTCAGTGCAACTCATTGTCAAAGTGATGAAAGGTACACAGAATTCTCTCGAAATCATCAGTGCACATGTAATGCCCTCACATTCCTGGCCTACCTTAATGAGGAACACCAGTTCAACACAGCCCGACTTGATAAGGTGCTTGAACAGGGAGATGCACTCTACTGTTGGATTAAAACAAATCTTCAGCAGGAGAGGCGTTATACACAAGATCATCTGACCATGGAGGACCTGCCCAAAGAAGTTCATGCTGACATAAATGTCTACAGTGTAAAAATGGACAACATAAGGTATGGATACCTGAAAGCAGAAGACAAAACTTACCAAAGAAAAGAGTGGTGGTTGCCTCTTGCTAGTCGCCTTGTATGTCTGTCAACAGATGTGAACTATGGTTTGCTCATGGTTTCGCCTCAGTGCATTGCAGTTTTCCGTGACAAATCTGGGAGGTATGGATTATTTGATTCACATTCAAGAAGTGCAGCAGGTTTACCCCAGCCAAATGGAACAGCAGTCATGCTCACGTTCACTCATGTGAATGACCTGATCAACCACTTGCATAACCTTTTTCAAAATCAAGGCAGGTATGCAAGATATGAGCTTGTGCCTGTTTCTTTCAAAAGAGTCAGCACTCACAACGAACAGCCTGCACTCAGGCAACAGGAGCAACAGCTACATCATCACCACAAATCACAAATTCCACTGTGCAAGTGCCTCAACCAGAATCAGCCCAAACCTACATGACAATGTTAGAAAATACTTCAAACTCATCACAAGACAAAATGGCTTCATGTGAACATCACCTTGAAACATCTGTCGATCCAACAAGCAACATCAGGAAAGAACAAGAAAGTATTGAACTTAATAATGAAAGAGAAACAGCAAGGAATGTGTGCAAATTAAATAAACGACGACGTCGGAAAGCTAATCGTCAAGCTCCCAAAAATCAGAGGCAGAGTGAAGTGGCAAAGAAGACCAACAAAAAAAGGAACGAAAAGGAACGATATGCGACTTGTCACGAATTTCGAATGAAAAAATTACAGACCTTGAAAACCCAATATGCTGTAAACTGTCATTACCACAAACAAAAACTCTTATCAAACAAAAATTATTATGCAAATCCTCAAATTCACGGAGTAATAAAAGCCCACAAGGTGAAGAAGTACCAAAGTGATCCTCATTTTCAACAAAAGAAGAGAGACTACATTATCAGAAGATATTCTACGGATCCCGACTTTCAAACCAGGCAGAAAAACTATGTGGTTCAGAAGTACAACACGGATGCCAGCTTTAAAACCAAACAAAAACAATATCTGGTCCAAAGGTACAACACGGATACTGACTTTCAAAGCAGACAGAAGCAATATCTGGTCCAAAGGTACAAAACGGATGCTGACTTTCAAAGCAGACAGAAGCAATATCTGGTCCAAAGGTACAAAACGGATGCTGACTTTCAAAGCAGACAGAAAAAATACATGAGGCAGAAATACAGAGAGGAGGATGTCAGAGAAAGGAAGAGGGCATACATAAGAACAATATATGCATCGGATCCAAACTACAGGCACAAACAAAAAAAATCAATTCATGCCAGGTACCACAATGACTCACAATTCAGACTGCACCATATACAGCGCTGTGCCCAGTACCAGAGACACAAAATGGCTACCACTGCATCTTTCGCCATTTATAAAAAGTTGTGTGCACAGAGAATAAAGAAGAAATACAGCCGACTAGTAACACAATTGCAGCAGGGTCCACAGTCTGAAGCACAGCCCCAGCTTGTAGTGAATAGTGTGATGCAAGCAGCCACATTAGCTTTCCGTGAAACAATTCAGTTAGGACCCACCCATGTCTGTACGGTGTGCCACAGAACTCTGTTTCCTAATCAAGTTAAACACTGCAAAAGATCAAAGTATGTGAAAAATAGTCACATTGTTGACACTTGCTTGACAGGAAAATTTGTCCATGTTTGTGATAGTGAATGTACAGCTAATTGTACCATTCCAAAACAAAGAATGCAAGAGTGGATTTGCTACAACTGTGACAGCCACCTACAACGAGGAAAGATCTCTTCCATCGCAGTGGCAAACAATTTAGCACTAGCACCCATTCCAATTGAACTGAGTCAATTAAATGTACTAGAACGACAACTGATTGCTAAAATTCTCCCGTTTGCCAAAATCATTGCATTACCAAAAGGACAGCAAAGAGCTGTACATGGGGCTGTTGTTTGTGTACCGTCGGATGTGGAAACCATAGTAAACTGTCTTCCCAGACCTAGCAATGAAGCCCAGCTCCTGCAGGTACAACTGAAAAGACACATCAGATTCAAAGGATACCAACACTTCTACACTGTGAACATGAAGAATGTGTTAGCAGGATTATCAAAGCTAAAAGAGATGCATTCAGAATACAAAGATGTATCTATTGATGATGACGCTACTTTTGCTGATCCCACAAATAATCAGATAATCGAGACAGAACATGACACTGCTGATGCAGATATTCAAGATGCACTGCCCAGAAACTTCGACAACCAAATTGTACCAGAAAGAAGAACCACTGAGGATACAACAGCTGGAATACTTGAGCCATCTCATGATGTAAACGAACTATTGGCGCCTGAACAGTCAAATGGAGAGCCCTTACAAGATACGGAGAAAGAAAAGGAAGAACTTCGCCCTGGTCTTGTTCTAGACACCTGTATGCAACCACCAGATATAGCACAGGACATTTTATCATATGGTGAAGGAATATTTAGCATTGCACCCGCCCAAGGAAATAGACCTGTTGGCTTCTTCTCTGTTCCTAAACTTGAAGCCATGGCCTTTCCTGTGCAGTTCCCAACTGGACAGAACACATTAGATGAAGCCAGACAAGTCAAACTGTCCCCAAGCATGTATTTTAATACACGGCTGTTCTCTGCAGATACACGGTTTGCAACTGACCAAAGCTACCTATTCTTTGCACAGTTTGTAACAGAAACACACATGGCTACAAACAGCATGTCCATCCAATTGCGCAAAGGTAAGGCAATCACCAAGGATGGGCGTAGAATTTGTAACAGAATGCTTCAAAATAAAGACGAAGTGGAGAGACTGATAAATAACAAAGATGCAACACGCTTCATGAAACCTCTGAGAGGTACTCCAGCCTATTGGGAGAAGGCACTGAAAGATCTCCATGCTATGGTCAGACAGTTAGGAAAGCCAACTTTTTTCCTGACATTTTCAGCTGCTGAAATGAGATGGCCTGAGGTTGTTGAGGTCATAAAAACTCAACAAGGTGAACAAGTGGATTTTTCACAACTTGACTGGAACACAAAGTGTGAAATTCTCCGAAGCAACCCTGTGACTGTGATGCGATTGTTTGAAAAAAGAGTCGATGCACTAATGACAACACTGATCCTGTCCCCGGCACAGCCCATCGGTGAAGTAGAAGATTACTTTTATCGAGTGGAGTTTCAGGCCAGAGGTAGCCCTCATATCCATTTATTGGTTTGGGTCAAAGATGCACCTAAATTTGGAAGCGACCTTGAAGACCACGTGTACAAATTTATTGACAAGTACATAACATGTAAGATGCCTGACCAAAATGCCGATCCTGAACTTCACAAAATTGTGTCTGAGGTTCAAGTCCACAGCAGAAATCACTCCAGATCTTGTAAAAAAGGTAATGTGTCATGTAGGTTTGGGTTCCCCAAACTACCCGTAGACCACACAATGATCACTTTCCCAAGCCCAGATGATGACAACGATCACAATGATAAGCAGCATAGCACAAGTAAGGAGAAAGGCACAAATGAAAAACAAAAGCAAAAAAACAGACGAATGGCTCTCGCAAAAAAACAGAAAGAGGCCAAAGAAAAACTCCAGCCATTGAGAGATTTGCTCTGTGACCCAAATTCCTCGTTTGAAGACTTGTCTGAGCTGCTTCACAAATGCAAATTAACTTATGAACAATACTTGGATTGTGCCTTCAATTTAAGCAATGGCCATGTCATCCTCTTAAAGCGTGAACCTAATGACTGCTGGGTGAATGCATACAATGCAGATCTGCTGAGGGCCTGGAATGCCAACATGGACATCCAATATGTCATTGATGACTACAGCTGCCTGATGTACATAATGTCTTATGTCTCTAAACCCGAATTTGAGATGACACAATTTCTTAATGGAGTCATCCAGGAGGTAAAAACGTCCAATGTCAATGAAAGAGATGAAATGAAACAGATAATGCAGGCATATGCTAAACACAGAGAAGTCAGTGCCCAGAATCCGTGGCAAGGACATGCAGCCTGCCACTAAAAAGTGTTCACGCAGTGTGGTGTTCATACAGACTGATGATGATGCCCTGAAAATGAGTCTCCCGATGAGCAGGTTGCAAAGCATGGCACCAGATGATGAAAATGTGTGGATGTCTGGATTGCCAGAAAAATATGCAAACAGACCCAGAACACCTGAGTTTGAAAGAATGTGTTTGGCTGAATTTGCTTCAGAGTACAGGATTCTCTACAGCCGTCAAACAGAGTCAAAAAATGCCATCCCTCTTTTGAATAACATGGGTTATATTCAAAAGAGAACAAGAGGGAAACCTGCAATAATCAGATATCCTCGCTTCTCAGAAAAGAAACAACCAGAAAAGTTTTATAGGAGACTACTAAAACTTTATTTTCCACATCGATCAAATGATGACCTTAAAAACACAGAACACCCCACATCTGAACAGTTCTACAAAAGTGGACGAAAACATGGTTTTGCAGTACGGCCAATTGTTACCTTTAACAAAAAGCGTTATGAAAGCCATGGCAAAACAATGGAAAGGGCATTGGAACAGATTGAACAACAAGGCCCACTTATCAATGCATGGAACACCTTTGCACCTGAGGTTGAAGTAGATCGTTTAGAGTGTGTGGCCCAACGACAATCCAGACATGACACTGACGAAAATGAAATGGACATTGTTCCAGACTACCAAGTCAGTGGTAGCAGCAGTGGAGCCATGCCAGCAATCATAGCACCAAAGCTGAGCCCAGACTTTGTCAGAAAAATGTACCAAAGTCTGAATGAAACCCAAGCATCCATATTCTACGCAGTGCGTGAGTGGTGTTTCAAACTTGTGTGGGGTCACTGTCCTGAGCAGTTCTTTTATTTTGTCTCTGGAGGAGCTGGCTGTGGAAAATCACATGTTATCAAGTGCATATATGAGGAGGCAACAAAGATTTTGCACCAACTCCCCAGATTCCGTGACCAAGCAGACATGTCCTACCCTGCAGTCTGCTGGCTGCATTTACTGGACTGCAGCTTTTAACATATCTGGGAAAACACTGCACTCTCTGCTAAAGCTGCCAAAATCTTTAAAACCGCCGTATCAGGGACTGGGCAATGCACTGGATGAAGTGAGAGCTTCACTTTCAAATGCAGAGATTCTGGTCATTGATGAGATATCTATGGTTTCTAAAGACCTTTTTGCCTACATCCACTGGAGACTTCAGCAGATCAAAGGAAACAAGAAGCCTTTTGGTGGGATGTCTATCCTTGCAGTAGGAGACTTTTACCAGCTGCCACCCCTTGGAAAAGCCAAACCACTCTGTGTGTACGAGGACAATGTCCTTGATCTCTGGAAAGACTATTTCCACATGGTCAACCTGACAGAAATCATGCGACAGAAAGATGATCATTCTTTTGCTGAAGTTCTGAACAGGATAAGAGTAAAGCAAAAAACAGATTCTCTTGAAGCCAATGATAAAGCCTTGCTCACACAGGCTATCCATGACATAAAAGACTGTCCATCTAATGTTTACACATTTATGCTACAAACAAAGAGGTGACAAACACAATTCAGCAACTGTAACTGCTCTTCATTCTGATATCATAAATATTCAGGCCGAAGACTACAGAAAAGACCCACGAACGGGTGAGATGGTCCTGCTGGCAGATATGATGAAAGGCAACAAAAGAGATTTACCTGATAACATACAAGGTGCACCTGGAGTGCGTGTTATGATTATTAGAAATTTGGATGTTGAAGATGGGCTTGTTAATGGACATTTGGAACAATCACGAACATTGTGACAACCACACAGGATGGACCAAAAACTGTGAATCTCATTGGACTTACGCTGGACAATCAAAATTCTGGGCAAAAATTTCGCAGAAAAATACAAGGATCCTCAGACAACCTGTATATATTGAGAAATGTGAAGAATCTACAAGTAAAAAAGGAGTTCTTCGCAGGCAA
Organism: Oreochromis niloticus; assembly: GCF_001858045.2. Lineage (NCBI taxonomy): Eukaryota > Metazoa > Chordata > Actinopteri > Cichliformes > Cichlidae > Oreochromis > Oreochromis niloticus. Next base: position 12,603 of record NW_020329151.1, on the reverse strand, counting down.
TTTCCAATGAAGTTGGCCTTTGCATGTACAGCTCACAAAGTACAAGGCATGACAATGGAGTCAGCAGTAGTATGTTTGAAGCGTGTTTTTGACCTGGAATGGCCTATGTGCACTCAGCCGCACAACCTCACTTAAAGGACTCTACATCACAGACTTTGATGAAAGGAAAATCTATGCTGATCCTGCCATCACAGATGCACTCAAAAATATGAGACATGCATCATTTGAGAATGCAAGACCACTGTTGCAATTCTTAAAATCAGTTGTTCCCACAGTCCCCACGATGACAATTATCCATCACAATGCACAAGGTCTCCCAACTCACATGGAGGACATGAGATGCCACCATGAACTCAGCCTTGCTGATGTTTTATGCATAACAGAAACTCACTTGTCTGGATCATCAGTTTCTCCCCGCTTCCAGCTCGAACAGTACAACATGGCCACACGCAACAGACACGTCTCTTACACAAACCATACAGACATGGCAAAGGTAAATGGCGGTGGAGTTGCAATGTACTACAAAACAGTTCTTACAGCAGAGTCTCGAAAATACCTGCAAAATGTGACTGACCTTGAATTTGTTGTTATCAAGGTTGAATCGCCAGTCACAGCTTTGATAGCAACTGTATACAGGCCACCAAATTACAGCCACGTGAGGTTTTTACCACAAATGCAATGTCTTTTGGACTCATTGGAAATGATGAATTGCCAACCAATTATTGTTTGTGGAGACTTCAATGAGGACCTTATGAGCAGAGGAAAAAAACCCATCCAAGAACTGTTTCAGTCAAGAGGATATGCACAACTTATTACTGCTGCAACTACCGAAAAACACACATTGATTGATCACCTTTACATATCACAGCCATACGCCTGCCTCCAATCAGGTGTTCTGAATACATATCACAGTTATCACAACCCCATTTATTGTGTAATTCACTAACACAAAATGACTGCAAGGTTGTGAGGGATATGGACTTGCCAAGTGATCTTAGTGTCTTTGCAACTGAGCACACTCTACCACCAACAAGGACAGCTCACCAGTGGGAGCTGATACATAAGACTGCTCTCATCCATTGAAGAGCTGACCAGAAACGTGAACAGAGAGACTGCAACTGCACCTGATGGGATCCCTGCCATAACAGGTAATTGTATTTTTGTTTCTTACTTTATATTGTAACATTTGATATTGTTTGAAACAAACTATAATCTCATCCATTAATTAAGTCATCCATTCATTCATAACTCAGATGTGTTCTGTCCAGTGAAGGCAGTAGAGAAGCCCTACACTGATCTTGAAACTGTGCCACGCTAGTAGAGACCGGCTACAAGGATGGGCAGGTATAGTGAAATTAAAATGCACCTTTTGGTTCAACAGGTTTATATATACAGTCAAGTGATCAAAAGACACCAGTATTAAACCCATTTAAACCAACTACATGCTTGGATTGGAACTGTATACAGGCCACCAAATTACAGCCACGTGTGGTTCTTACCTTAAATAGCAACTTACCCATCCAAAGACACCAGTATTAAGCAATTTCTTTTTTACTACCTTTTTAGTATAGTTTTGGGTCATTTAGTTCTAAAGTTAGATTTGTTTTCCCAATTATTTTTAGAACTTCATTACTTGCCAGTTTGCTAACTGAAGAGCTGCGCTTTGTGATGTCTCTTGTTTTATTGTTTTAAATTGTGTTTTCCTTTTATCTGTTTCTAGCTGTTTTCGCAAAGTCAGCCAACCACTTGCTTCCAAATGACCCTTATCCAGAAGTATCCGTGAGTGCCTCATCAACAGAAACTAAAGTGGAGACCTACCTCTCAGAGAAAAACGCACACATAAGAAAAGCCGACCCACTTCAGTACTGGGAAGAACATCCTAATCTGTTTCCCTCTATGGCTGCTGTTGCGATCCCAGTGTGCCCCCTGTAGCTCTGTGGACAGTTTTGGATTTGTTTACATCTCACCCAACCGCTCACGGCAGATGGCTGCACCTCTCTAAGCCTGGTTCTGCCGGAGGTTTCTTCCTGTTAAAAGGGAGTTTTTCTGAACACACTCTACCACCAACAAGGACAGCTCACCAGTGGGAACTGATAGATAAGACTGCTGATGTGCTCTCATCCATTGAAGAGCTGACCAGAAACGTGAACAGAAAGACTGCACCTGATGGGATCCCTGCCATAACAGGTCATTTGTATTTTTTTGTTTCTTACTTTATATTCTTTGAAACAAACTATAATCTCATCCATTCATTAAGTCATCCATTCATTCATAACTCCTCAGATGTGTTCTGTCCAGTGAAGGCAGTGGAGAAGCCCTACACTGATCTTGAAACTGTGCCACGCTAGTAGAGACCGGCTACAAGGATGGGCAGGTATAGTGAAATTAAAATGCACCTTTTGTTCAACAGGTTTATATATACAGTCAAGTGATCAAAAGACACCAGTATTAAACCCATTTAAACCAACTACATGCTTGGATTGGAACTGTATACAGGCCACCAAATTACAGCCACGTGTGGTTTTTACCTCGCATGGCGACTTACCTCATCAGAAGACACCAGTATTAAGCCAATTTCTTTTTTTTTTTTACTTCATTTTTAATTTAGTTTTGGGTCATTTAGTTCTAAAGTTAGATTTGTTTTCCCAATTATTTTTTAGAACTTCATTACTTGCCAGTTTGCTAACTGAAGAGCTGCGCTTTGTGATGTCTCTTGTTTTATTGTTTTAAATTGTGTTTTCCTTTTATCTGTTTCTAGCTGTTTTCGCAAAGTCAGCCAACCACTTGCTTCCAAATGACCCTTATCCAGAAGTATCCGTGAGTGCCTCATCAACAGAAACTAAAGTGGAGACCTACCTCTCAGAGAAAAACGCACACATAAGAAAAGCCGACCCACTTCAGTACTGGGAAGAACATCCTAATCTGTTTCCCTCTATGGCTGCTGTTGCGATCCCAGTGTGCCCCCTGTAGCTCTGTGGACAGTTTTGGATTTGTTTACATCTCACCCCAACCGGTCGCGGCAGATGGCCGCCCCTCCCTGAGCCTGGTTCTGCCGGAGGTTTCTTCCTGTCAAAAGGGAGTTTTTCCTTCCCACTGTCGCCAAAGTGCTTGCTCATAGGGGGTCATATGATTGTTGGGTTTATCTATATACATTAATGCTTGTATGCTTTTCATTTATACTTTTGCCTTACTCTTCAGTTCATAATATAAAGTTACTTGAATGGTTTCCTTTTCCTTTTTTATTTTATATTGCTTTGCTATTTACCACAATCTAAATATCATGTTTAAATGTCATACATTATTGTAAATGGTATCTGTACAAAATATTGTTTGAATAACATGATACATTTATTAGTCCCACAACGGGAAATTTCATAATTGCATGTGGTATTTTCCCCTTTGACATTAAAATACCTTTGAAATACAAATTGAATACCGCTTAATGGACATCTTTTTTTCTACCACTTTAAACGACTCAAAACTGTAAAATCTAAATTGTAACTTCTCTTGAACACCTGACACTGAAGCATAATTTATTTTCTTTTATATCTATTAACTTATTTTGTAATCATGTAACTGGAGCATCTTTCTCTCATCTCTGTATGCCGCATATAACAGAGATCACAATACAGCTTACTTTGCTTTAAGATGAAAATCAGCTGTATTCCATTTCCCTCCTTCTTGTGGTATAAAAAGCAAACTATGCTCATGTTGCATCTTGCTCCCTCTGGTGTTATAAATGGCAACCGGCACTAATTGAACCACATTAAAGGCAAACTACACTCATTGGCAGTAGCATAGGCACACATAAAATTTCTTCTGAAATTTTCGCTTTCTAGTTATTATGTGTGCCTATGCCAAGAGGCACACATATTACTATTCCTCGGATTTATTATTATTATGTGTGCCTATGGAAAGAGGCACACATATTACTATTCGTCGGATTTATTATTCTTATTATTATTATTATTCTCCATCTTCCGCCTAAATTTCGGCACGTATCACGCCCCGCAGTTTTGAGACAAGCTTCATATATGTTACCTCATTTTGTGCGGCCGGATCTGGAATGGTGTGCTATGACTTTGGTGTTTATGAATTTTATAGTTTTTTAAATATTAATATTTTAGTGAAAATTTTCCCGCGCTCCTCTGCCGAACAGTTTTGACATTAGGGTTACATATGTTAGATCATTTTGTGCGGCTGGAGCTGGACTATTATGTCATGACTTTTGGTGTTTATGACTTTATAGTTTTTTAAATATTAATATTTTAGTGCAAATTTAGGCCAATTCATCTTTTGGCGCCAAATAAACAGACTTCATTTGTGGTGTGTTGGCGCCATCTTTTGGTCCCATTGAACAAATTTCAAACTTCATTTGTGGTGTGTTGGCTCTCTCTAGTGGTATGCCGGGAGTGGTACAGCCTGTCTACCCTTATTTGGATACCGTAATGACGACAATATCAATGGCGCGCGCACCCTCGCTGCTTTCAGGAACCATTGGAGGTTTTAAGGTTGCGCGAACCATTGAATAGTTACGGTAAACACAATGGCTTCTATGCTTGGTGGAAAACTCCATATCCCACAATTCATAGCACACCTCTGCCGAGTTAAACAATGGCGGCCACCACTTCGTTTTATATGTCTTTTATTAGTGTTTCTAGGTCACAAATAAACTTTTAAGATATTTTCAGGCGAGAATGTAGGTGTGTAAACTTCAAATATGTGCTTGTTTTATCAAGACATCCCATATTAGCGACAATGCTCTGACGACCTCGGTCCTGCCTGACAGCTAGCCGGCTACCTAGCTAGCTGCCGCACTTGGCTGCAAATGGACAGCGAGGGGACTCTCTCTCTCCTTTCACCTCCCCGGTCTCTCGCAAATGCTCGCACAGAATCGGAGTTACAGCTGGATGTGGAAAAAATAACTGAGTTGTTTGGTGGTGCTATAATGCGGAGCTACAACAGTGGGCAGCTATCCACCGGTGTATGACAGAAAGGACATGCCGCGACCGCTGATCGACCAGTGTTTGCTAACGCGGAGGTCAATCGTGGATCAGGGAAAGCGAAGGCAGGAGCGTGAGGTGAACTGAATTTCAGGTAAGAAGTTATGACCTGCACTCTATTTGGGTCAGATATAAACCGAGTTTAGGTGTAGTTTATTTAGCAGCAGTTCTCTTATGTGTTGCTGATAGCCGGCTAGCTAGCTAGCGCCGCTAGCATAGTTAGCTAGCACCGCTAGCGACCCTTCGTGAAAAAGCACCCAGGCTTGGCTTATATTGAGGCGGGTGAAACTCGTGTCAGCACCCGGTCGCTCGCCGACAGTATGTGTTTTAGCTGGACTTATTTTTCGTTTATATGGACCGATGATTTATTTATTTATTCATTTTAGTAACGGTATAAACAGTGAAAGGTGGTGGATTGGCCAGATGTAAACTTCAAATATCTGCTCGTGTTACCAAGACATCCCATATTAGCTCTGATGTTTTCGGTGCCTGCAAAGAGCTAGACAGGTAGCTAGCTAACCCGAGCTGGCTGTCTTTTTGACTCAGGGTCATAGCTGGACTTATTTTTCGTTTTTATGAGCCGATGAGGGTTTTTTTTTAGTAACGGTACAAACAGTGAAAGGCGGTGGATTGTCCAGATGCTGGTCGATGTGGAAAAAATAACTGAGTTGTTTGGTAGTCGCTGACGCGGAGCTACAACCGAGGGCAGCTATCCACCGGTGTGTGTCAGAAAGAACATGCGGGGAACGAGGCGGCGAGGCGACCGCCGATCGACCGGTGGTAGATCGTGGATCAGGGAAACCGAAGGCAGGAGAAGCAGGCGGCTGCCGGTCAGAGCGTGAGGTGAACTGAATTTCAGGTAAGAAGTTATGACCTGCACTCTATTTGGGTCAGATATAAACCGAATTTAGGTGTAGTTTATTTTCGTTTTTTACAATCAGTTATAATAACTCGTACTGCGTGGTAGCTAGCACGATGGAGTTTCTATACAGCTGTGTGCGCGCTAAGTTACTGATGTTGAACTTTATGACAGCCTCCCCTGTCATTCTCTCGCCTGTTCAAACTTCAGTCATGAAACTGATCAATGATCGGCTTTTCTCTCTTGTTTGTTTATCGCGCTAAACAACAGCAGCACGTTTAAGCTTGATCAGCTGTTGTTAGAATTCATTTGATTTTAATTTCTAGTATCAGCTGATGTTTGCTGGAGCCACAGCTGTAGAAGCGGCTGGTCGAAACCAGGAGATGACCTTACTGAATCATCAGAGCTGAACTGGTGATGGAGAAACAGGTTTACCTTTTTTTTCGGTGACATGAATGAGTTGAAGGGAAGTTATGAACTGTTTCTGAGAGAAATAAACACCAAGCTCCTTTTTTTATTTAGCTGACAGCTGGTAACTGTGCAGGGGCGGATCTAGCAAAGCTTTTGCCAGGGGGCCAGGTAGGGCATTAACAGAGAAAGGTGGACACAAAGATATACTTTTCTTTCTTACTCTCATACAGGGAGTGCAGAATTATTAGGCAAGTTGTATTTTTGAGGAATAATTTTATTATTGAACAACAACCATGTTCTCAATGAACCCAAAAACACATTAATATCAAAGCTGAATGTTTTCGGAAGTAGTTTTTAGTTTGTGTTTAGTTTTAGCTATTTTAGGGGGATATCTGTGTGTGCAGGTGACTATTACTGTGCATAATTATTAGGCAACTTAACAAAAAACAAATATATACCCATTTCAATTATTTATTTTTACCAGTGAAACCAATATAACATCTCCACATTCACAAATATACATTTCTGACATTCAAAAACAAAACAAAAACAAATCAGCGACCAATATAGCCACCTTTCTTTGCAAGGACACTCAAAAGCCTGCCATCCATGGATTCTGTCAGTGTTTTGATCTGTTCACCATCAACATTGCGTGCAGCAGCAACCACAGCCTCCCAGACACTGTTCAGAGAGGTGTACTGTTTTCCCTCCTTGTAAATCTCACATTTGATGATGGACCACAGGTTCTCAATGGGGTTCAGATCAGGTGAACAAGGAGGCCATGTCATTAGTTTTTCTTCTTTTAAACCCTTTCTTGCCAGCCACGCTGTGGAGTACTTGGACGCGTGTGATGGAGCATTGTCCTGCATGAAAATCATGTTTTTCTTGAAGGATGCAGACTTCTTCCTGTACCACTGCTTGAAGAAGGTGTCTTCCAGAAACTGGCAGTAGGACTGGGAGTTGAGCTTGACGCCATCCTCAACCCGAAAAGGCCCCACAAGCTCACCTTTGATGATACCAGCCCAAACCAGTACTCCACCTCCACCTTGCTGGCGTCTGAGTGGGACTGGAGCTCTCTGCCCTTTACCAATCCAGCCACGGGCCCATCCATCTGGCCCATCAAGACTCACTCTCATTTCATCAGTCCATAAAACCTTAGAAAAATCAGTCTTGAGATATTTCTTGGCCCAGTCTTGACGTTTCAGCTTGTGTGTCTTGTTCAGTGGTGGTCGTCTTTCAGCCTTTCTTACCTTGGCCATGTCTCTGAGTATTGCACACCTTGTGCTTTTGGGCACTCCAGTGATGTTGCAGCTCTGAAATATGGCCAAACTGGTGGCAAGTGGCACCTTGGCAGCTGCACGCTTGACTTTTCTCAGTTCATGGGCAGTTATTTTGCGCCTTGGTTTTTCCACACGCTTCTTGCGACCCTGTTGACTATTTTGAATGAAACGCTTGATTGTTCGATGATCACGCTTCAGAAGCTTTGCAATTTTAAGACTGCTGCATGCCTCTGCAAGATATCTCACTATTTTTGACTTTTCTGAGCCTGTCAAGTCCTTCTTTGACCCATTTTGCCAAAGGAAAGGAAGTTGCCTAATAATTATGCACACCTGATATAGGGTGTTGATGTCATTAGACCATACCCCTTCTCATTACAGAGATGCACATCACCTAATATGCTTAATTGGTAGTAGGCTTTCGAGCCTATACAGCTTGGAGTAAGACAACATGCATGAAGGGGATGATGTGGACAAAATACTCATTTGCCTAATAATTCTGCACTCCCTGTATAAATATTTAGCTTTTATTAAATAGTTATCTGAATCTTACAACCAAAGTTTGTATAATAATACACAAGATTGGCTGTAGACCATTGTTCATCATTCAGAACACTGTGTAAAATAACAAAAAACAAAAAGTGAATGCAAAGTGCATAAATATTTATTTTACGTGTTTGATATGTGTGGCGGGGCGTGGTCTGCAGTGCCGCTGCAGGGGAGGTGGACCACCTGAGGGGCATCTGCAATCACACCTCTCGGGCGTAGTCTGTGCTCTCTCGGCTGTTTTTTGGGTGTGTGTCGGGCTGTGAGTTGAAAGCTACAGCTGGCTGGGAGGGTACACCAACCATGTGTGAAAGTGGTCCATAACGTACTGGTTCAAAGTGTGTTCGTGCAAACATTGTCGGGGTCTGCCGTGGTACAGAGGGACTTCTGCTTATGAACCTGTGTGCACAGCGTCTGCAAATCGGGGCTGTACAAAGTGACCTCATCTTTACCCAAAACTGTAAGCTGTCATCTGTGAGGCGCGAGCGGTGTTTGTTTTTACCATAATTCATGGTGGAGAATGGCTGCTCTTCTGAGTTTTGCTGTCTGTAGCCGTATGAATGGAAACTACACAGATTAGCAGCGGCATAGGCACACATAAAATTTCTTCTAAAATTTTCGCTTTCTAGTTATTATTATTATTATTATTATTATTATGTGTGCCTATGGAAAGAGGCACACATATTACTATTCGTCGGATTTATTATTCTTATTATTATTATTATTCTCCATCTTCCGCCTAAATTTCGGCACGTATCTCGCCCCGCAGTTTTGAGACAAGCTTCATATATGTTACCTCATTTTGTGCGGCCGGATCTGGAATGGTGTGCTATGACTTTTGGTGTTTATGACTATTATAGTTTTTAAAATATTAATATTTTAGTGAAAATTTTCCCGCGCTCCTCTGCCAAACAGTTTTGACATTAGGATTACATATGTTAGATCATTTTGTGCGGCTGGAGCTGGACTATTATGTTGTGACTTTTGGTGTTTATGACTTTTATAGTTTTTTAAATATTAATATTTTAGTACAAATTTAGGCCAATTCATCTTTTGGCGCCAAATAACAGACTTCATTTGTGGTGTCTTGGCTCTCTCTAGTGGTATACGGGAGTAGTACGGCTGAAATCTGTATGCTTGTTACAAACTCCATATCCCATAATTCATAGCACCCCTCTGCCGAGTTAAACAATGGCGGACACCACTTCGTTTTATATGTCTTTTATTCGTGTTTCTAGGTCACAAAATACACTTTTAAGATATTTTCAGGCGAGAATGCAGGTGTGTAAACTTCAAATATCTGCTTGTTTTATCAGACATCCCATATTTAGCGACAGTGCTCTGACGACGTTGGTCCTGCCTGACAGCTAGCCGGCTACCTAGCTAGCTGCCGCACTTGGCTGCAAATGGATAGCGAGGGGACTCTCTCTGTCGTTTCACCTCCCCGGTCTCTCGCAATGCTCGCACAGAATCGGAGTTACAGCTGGATGTGGAAAAATAACTGAGTTGTTTGGTGGTGCTATAACGCGGAGCTACAACAGTGGGCAGCTATCCACCGGTGTATGACAGAAAGGACATGCCGCGACCGCCGATCGACCGGTATTTGCTAACGCGGAGGTCAATCGTGGATCAGGGAAAGCGAAGGCAGGAGCGTGAGGTGAACTGAATTTCAGGTAAGAAGTTATGACCTGCACTCTATTTGGGTCAGATATAAACGAGTTTAGGTGTAGTTTATTTAGCAGCAGTTCTCTTATGTGTTGCTGATAGCCGGCTAGCTAGCTAGCGCCGCTAGCATAGTTAGCTAGCACGCTAGCGACCCTTCGTGAAAAAGCACCCAGGCTTGGCTTATATTGAGGCGGGTGAAACTCGTGTCAGCACCCGGTCGCTCGCGACAGTATGTGTTTTAGCTGGACTTATTTTTCGTTTATATGGACGATGATTTATTTATTTATTCATTTTAGTAACGGTATAAACAGTGAAAGGTGGTGGATTGGCCAGATGTAAACTTCAAATATCTGCTCGTGTTACCAAGACATCCCATATTAGCTCTGATGTTTTCGGTGCCTGCAAAGAGCTAGACAGGTAGCTAGCTAACCCGAGCTGGCTGTCTTTTTGATCAGGGTCATAGCTGGACTTATTTTTCGTTTTTTATGAGCCGATGAGGGTTTTTTTTAGTAACGGTACAAACAGTGAAAGGCGGTGGATTGTCCAGATGCTGGTCGATGTGGAAAAATAACTGAGTTGTTTGGTAGTCGCTGACGCGGAGCTACAACGAGGGCAGCTATCCACCGGTGTGTGTCAGAAAGAACATGCGGGGAACGAGGCGGCGAGGCGACCGCCGATCGACGGTGGTAGATCGTGGATCAGGGAAACCGAAGGCAGGAGAAGCAGGCGGCTGCCGGTCGGAGCGTGAGGTGAACTGAATTTCAGGTAAGAAGTTATGACCTGCACTCTATTTCGGTCAGATATAAACCGAGTTTAGGTGTAGTTTATTTTCGTTGTGCTGACTTTTACAATCAGTTATAATAACTCGTACTGCGTGGTAGCTAGCACGATGGAGTTCTATACAGCTGTGTGCGCGCTAAGTTACTGATGTTGAACTTTATGACAGCCTCCCCTGTCATTCTCTCGCCTGTTCAAACTTCAGTCATGAAACTGATCAATGATCGGCTTTTCTCTCTTGTTTGTTTATCGCGCTAAACAACAGCAGCACGTTTAAGCTTGATCAGCTGTTGTTAGAATTCATTTGATTTTAATTTCTAGTATCAGCTGATGTTGCTGGAGCCACAGCTGTAGAAGCGGCTGGTCGAAACCAGGAGATGACCTTACTGAATCATCAGAGCTGAACTGGTGATGGAGAAACAGGTTTACCTTTAGGTGACATGAATGAGTTGAAGGGAAGTTATGAACTGTTTCTGAGAGAAATAAACACCAAGCTCCTTTTTTTATTTAGCTGACAGCTGGTAACTGTGCAGGGCGGATCTAGCAAAGCTTTTGCCAGGGGGCCAGGTAGGGCATTAACAGAGAAAGGTGGACACAAGATATACTTTCTTTCTTACTCTCATACAGGGAGTGCAGAATTATTAGGCAAGTTGTATTTTTGAGGAATAATTTTATTATTGAACAACAACCATGTTCTCAATGAACCCAAAAAACACATTAATATCAAAGCTGAATGTTTTTGGAAGTAGTTTTTAGTTTGTGTTTAGTTTTAGCTATTTTAGGGGGATATCTGTGTGTGCAGTGACTATTACTGTGCATAATTATTAGGCAACTTAACAAAAACAAATATATACCCATTTCAATTATTTATTTTACCAGTGAAACCAATCTAACATCTCCACATTCACAAATATACATTTCTGACATTCAAAAACAAAACCAAAACAAATCAGCGACCAATATAGCCACCTTTCTTTGCAAGGACACTCAAAGCCTGCCATCCATGGATTCTGTCAGTGTTTTGATCTGTTCACCATCAACATTGCGTGCAGCAGCAACCACAGCCTCCCAGACACTGTTCAGAGAGGTGTACTGTTTTCCCTCCTTGTAAATCTCACATTTGATGATGGACCACAGGTTCTCAATGGGGTTCAGATCAGGTGAACAAGGAGGCCATGTCATTAGTTTTTCTTCTTTAACCTTTCTTGCCAGCCACGCTGTGGAGTACTTGGACGCGTGTGATGGAGCATTGTCCTGCATGAAAATCATGTTTTTCTTGAAGGATGCAGACTTCTTCCTGTACCACTGCTTGAAGAAGGTGTCTTCCAGAAACTTGCAGTAGGACTGGGAGTTGAGCTTGACGCCATCCTCAACCCGAAAAGGCCCCACAGCTCACCTTTGATGATACCAGCCCAAACCAGTACTCCACCTCCACCTTGCTGGCGTCTGAGTGGGACTGGAGCTCTCTGCCCTTTACCAATCCAGCCACGGGCCCATCCATCTGGCCCATCAAGACTCACTCTCATTTCATCAGTCCATAAAACCTTAGAAAAATCAGTCTTGAGATATTTCTTGGCCCAGTCTTGACGTTTCAGCTTGTGTGTCTTGTTCAGTGGTGGTCGTCTTTCAGCCTTTCTTACCTTGGCCGTGTCTCTGAGTATTGCACACCTTGTGCTTTTGGGCACTCCAGTGATGTTGCAGCTCTGAATATGGCCAACTGGTGGCAAGTGGCATCTTGGCAGCTGCAGGCTTGACTTTTTCAGTTCATGGGCAGTTTATTTTGCCCCTTGGTTTTTCCACACGCTTCTTGCGACCCTGTTGACTATTTTGAATGAAACGCTTGATTGTTCGATGATCACGCTTCAGAAGCTTTGCAATTTTAAGACTGCTGCATGCCTCTGCAAGATACTATTTTTTGACTTTTCTGAGCCTGTCAAGTCCTTCTTTTGACCCATTTTGCCAAAGGAAAGGAAGTTGCCTAATAATTATGCACACCTGATATAGGGTGTTGATGTCATTAGACCAACCCTTCTCATTACAGAGATGCACATCACCTAATATGCTT
>NW_020329150.1:0-60518 GCF_001858045.2 Oreochromis niloticus | reverse complement strand
GCGTGTAATACAGCTGTAATGCACATCCACGAGTGTAATACATCTGTAATTCACATCCGCGCGTGTAATATCCTTGTAATAAACATCGACGCGTGTATTACAGCTGTTATACAACTCCACGTGTGTAATACAGCTGTAATACAACTCCATGCGTGTAGTAAACCTGTAATACACATCCACGCGTGTAGTAAACCTGTAATACTCATCCACGAGTGTAATACACCTGTAATACAGCTGTAATACACCTCCACGCGTGTAATACACCTGTAATGCACATCCACGCGTGTAATAACGCTGTAATACAACTCCATGCGTGTAATACACCTGTAATACACATCCACACATGTAATACACATGTAATGCACATCCGCGCGTGTAATATACTTGTAATAAACATCCACGTGTGTAAACACCTGTAATACACATCCACGCGTGTTGTAAACCTGTAATACTCATCCACGAGTGTAATGCACCTGTAATACTCATCCACGCGTGTAGCAACCTTTAATACACATCCACACATGTAATACACCTGTAATGCACATCCACGCGTGTATAACGCTGTAATACAACTCCATGCTTGTAATACACCTGTAATACTCATCCACGAGTGTAATACACCTGTAATACAACTCCACGCGTGTGGTAACCCTTTAATACACATTCACGCGTTTAAAACACCAGTAATACACCTCCACGTGTGTAGTAAACCTTTAATACTCATCTATGCGTGTAATACAGTTGTAATACACCTCAAATCCACGCGTGTAATACACCAGTAATACACATCCACACGTGTAATACACAGTAATACACATCCACGCTGTAGTAACCTGTAATACTCATCCACGCATGTAATACACCTGTAATTCACATCCACGCGTGTAATACACCTGTAATACACATCCACGCGTGTATACACCTGTAATACATATCCACGCGTGTAGTAAACCTGTAATACTCATCTACACGTGTAATACATCTGTAATTCACATCCGCGCGTGTAATATACTTGTAATAAACATCGACGCGTGTATTACAGCTGTTATACAACTCCATGCGTGTAGTAAACCTGTAATACACATCCACGCGTGTAGTAAACCTGTAATACACATCCACGCGTGTAATACAGCTGTAATACACCTCACCTCCACGCATGTAATACACCTGTAATACACATCCACACGTGTAATACACTTGTAATACACATCCACGCGTGTAATACACCTGTAAACATATCCACGCGTGAATACACCTGTAATACATATCCACGCGTGTAATACACCTGTAATACACATCCACGCTTGTTGTAAACCTGTAATACTCATCCACACGTGTAATACACCTGTAATACACATCCACGCGTGTAATACACCTGTAATACATATCCACGCGTGTAGTAAACCTGTAATACTCATCCACACGTGTAATATACTTGTAATAAACATCCACGCGTGTAATACACATCAACGCGTGTAATACACTTGTAATACAATTCCACGCGTGTAGCAAACCTTTAATACACTTCCACACGTGTAATACACCTGTAATACACATCCGCGCGTGTAATACACCTGTAATACAACTCCACGCGTGTAGTAAACCTGTAATACTCATCCACACGTGTAATACATCTGTAATTCACATCCGCGCGTGTAATATACTTGTAATAACATCGACGCGTGTATTACAGCTGTTATACAACTCCATGCGTGTAGTAAACCTGTAATACACATCCACGCGTGTAGTAAACCTGTAATACTCATCCACGAGTGTAATACACCTGAAATACAGCTGTAATACACATCCACGCGTGTAATACACCTGTAATGCACATCCACGCGTGTAATAACGCTGTAATACAACTCCATGCGTATAATACACCTGTAATACTCATCCACGAGTGTAATACACCTGTAATACAACTCCGCGCGTGTGGTAAACCTGTAATACTCATCTATGCGTGTAATACAGTTGTAATACACCTCAAATCCACGCGTGTAATACACCAGTAATACACCTCCACGCGTTTAATACACCTGTAATACAACTCCATGCGTGTAGTAAATATGTAATACACATCCACACGTGTAATACACCTGTAATTCACCTCCACGCGTGTAGTAAACTTGCAATACACATCCACGCGTGTATTACAGCTGTAATACAGCTCCACGCGTGTAATACAGCTGTAATACACATCCACGCGTGTAATACACCTGTAATAAACATCCACGAGTGTAATACACCTGTAATATGACTCCATGCTTGTAGTAAACCTGTATTACACCTCCACGCGTGTAATACAGCTGTAATGCACATCCACGAGTGTAATACATCTGTAATTCACATCCGCGCGTGTAATATCCTTGTAATAAACATCGACGCGTGTATTACAGCTGTTATACAACTCCACGTGTGTAATACAGCTGTAATACAACTCCATGCGTGTAGTAAACCTGTAATACACATCCACGCGTGTAGTAAACCTGTAATACTCATCCACGAGTGTAATACACCTGTAATACAGCTGTAATACACCTCCACGCGTGTAATACACCTGTAATGCACATCCACGCGTGTAATAACGCTGTAATACAACTCCATGCGTGTAATACACCTGTAATACACATCCACACATGTAATACACATGTAATGCACATCCGCGCGTGTAATATACTTGTAATAAACATCCACGTGTGTAATACACCTGTAATACACATCCACGCGTGTTGTAAACCTGTAATACTCATCCACGAGTGTAATGCACCTGTAATACTCATCCACGCGTGTAGCAAACCTGTAATACACATCCACACATGTAATACACCTGTAATGCACATCCACGCGTGTAATAACGCTGTAATACAACTCCATGCTTGTAATACACCTGTAATACTCATCCACGAGTGTAATACCCCTGTAATACAACTCCACGCGTGTGGTAACCCTTTAATACACATCCACGCGTTTAAAACACCTGTAATACACCTCCACGTGTGTAGTAAACCTGTAATACTCATCTATGCGTGTAATACAGTTGTAATACACCTCAAATCCACGCGTGTAATACACCAGTAATACACATCCACACGTGTAATACACCAGTAATAAACATCCACGCATGTAGTAAACCTGTAATACTCATCCACGCATGTAATACACCTGTAATTCACATCCACGCGTGTAATACACCTGTAATACACATCCACGCGTGTAATACACCTGTAATACATATCCACGCGTGTTGTAAACCTGTAATACTCATCTACACGTGTAATACATCTGTAATTCACATCCGCGCGTGTAATATACTTGTAATAAACATCGACGCGTGTATTACAGCTGTTATACAACTCCATGCGTGTAGTAAACCTGTAATACACATCCACGCGTGTAGTAAACCTGTAATACACATCCACGCGTGTCATACAGCTGTAATACACCTCACCTCCACGCATGTAATACACCTGTAATACACATCCACACGTGTAATACACTTGTAATACACATCCACGCGTGTAATACACCTGTAATACATATCCACGCGTGTAATACACCTGTAATACATATCCACGCGTGTAATACACCTGTAATACACATCCACGCTTGTTGTAAACCTGTAATACTCATCCACACGTGTAATACACCTGTAATACACATCCACGCGTGTAATACACCTGTAATACATATCCACGCGTGTAGTAAAACTGTAATACTCATCCACACGTGTAATATACTTGTAATAAACATCCACGCGTGTAATACACATCAACGCGTGTAATACACTTGTAATACAATTCCACGCGTGTAGCAAACCTTTAATACACATCCACACGTGTAATACACCTGTAATACACATCCGCGCGTGTAATACAGCTGTAATACACCTCCATGCGTGTAATACACCTGTAATAAATATCGACGCGTGTAATACACCTGTAATATGACTCCATGCTTGTAGTAAACCTGTAATACACATCCACGCGTGTAATACAGCTGTAATACACCTCACCTCCACACATGTAATACACCTGTAATACACATCCACGCGTGTAATACAGCTGTAATACACCACACCTCCACGCATGTAATACACCTGTAATACAACTCCACACGTGTAATACATCTGTAATTCACATCCGCGCGTGTAATATACTTGTAATAAACATCGACGTGTGTAATACAGCTGTAATACAACTCCATGCGTGTAGTAAACCTGTAATACACATCCACGCGTGTAGTAAACCTGTAATACTCATCCACGAGTGTAATACACCTGTAATACAGCTGTAATACACATCCACGCATGTAATACACCTGTAATACAACTCCACATGTTTAATACACCTGTAATACAGCTCCACATGTTTAATACACCTCTAATACACCTGCACGCGTGTAATACACCTGTAATACGACTCCATGCTTGTAGTAAACCTGTAATACAGCTCCACGTGTGTAATACACTGTAATACAACTCATGCGTAGTAACCTGTAATACACATCAACGCGTGTGTTACAGCTGTAATACACCACGCGTGTAATACACCTGTAATACAACTCCATGCGTGTAGTAAACCTGTAATACACATCCACGCGTGTGTTACAGCTGTAATACAACTCCACGCGTGTAATACACCTGTAATACTCATCCACGAGTGTAATACACCTGTAATACAGCTGTAATACACCTCCACGCGTTTAATACACCTGTAATACTCATCCACGAGTGTAATACACCTGTAATACAGCTGTGATACACCTCCATGCGTGTAATACACCTGTAATGCACATCCACGCGTGTAATAAAGCTGTAATACAACTCCACGCGTGTAATACAGCTGTAATACTCATCCACGCGTGTAGCAAATCTTTAATACACATCCACACGTGTAATACACCTGTAATGCACATCCGCGCGTGTAATACACTTGTAATAAACATCCACGCGTGTAATACAACTGTAATACAGCTCCACGCGTGTAGTAAACCTGTAATACACATCCACGCGTGTAATACAGCTGTAATACTCATCCACGAGTGTAATACACCTGTAATACGACTCCATGCTTGTACTAAACCTGTAATACAGCTCCACGTGTGTAATACAGGTGTAATACACCTCACCTCCACACGTGTAATACACCAGTAATACACATCCATGCATGTAGTAAACCTGTAATACACCTCCACGCGTTTAATACACCTGTAATACAACTCCACGCGTTTAATACACCTGTAATACAACTCCACGTGTGTAGTAAACCTGTAATACTCATCCATGCGTGTAATACAGCAGTAATACACCTCAAATCCACGCGTGTAATACACCAGTAATACACATCCACGCATGTAGTAAACCTGTAATCCTCATCCACGCGTGTAATACAGCTGTAATACACCTCCACGCGTGTAATAACGCTGTAATACAACTCCACGCGTGTAATACAGCTGTAATATACATCCACGCGTGTAATACACCTGTAATGCACATCCGCGCGTGTAATACATCTGTAATACAAGTCCATGCGTGTAGTAAACCTGTAATACACATCCACGCGTGTAATACAGCTGTAAAAAACATCCACGCGTGTAATACACCTGTAATACGACTCCATGCTTGTAGTAAACCTGTAATACAGCTCCACGTGTGTAATACACCTGTAATAAACATCGACGCGTGTAATACACCTGTAATATGACTCCATGCGTGTAGTAAACCTGTAATACACATCCACACGTGTAATACACCTGTAATTCACCTCCACGCGTATAGTAAACTTGTAATACACATCCACGCGTGTAATAAAGGTGTAATACAGCTCCACGCATGTAACACAGCTGTAATATACATCTACGCGTGTAATACACCTCTAATACACCTGCGCGTGTGTAATACACCTGTAATACCACTCCACGCGTGTGGTAAACCTTTAATACTCATCCACGAATGTAATACACCTGTAATACACATCCACGCGTGTTGTAAACTTGTAATACTCATCCACGAATGTAATACACCTGTAATACAGCTGTAATACACCTCCACGCGTGTAATACACCTGTAATACAACTCCATGCGTGTAGTAAACCTGTAATACACATCCACGCGTGTAATAAAGCTGTAATATAACTCCACGCGTGTAATACAGCTGTAATACTGATCCACGTGTGTAGCAAACCTTTAATACACATCCACACGTGTAATACACCTGTAATACACATCCACGCGTGTAATACACCTGTAATACATATCCACCCGTGTAGTAAACCTGTAATACTCATCCACACGTGTAATATACTTGTAATAAACATCCACGCGTGTAATACACATCAACGCGTGTAAGACACCTGTAATACAATTCCACGCGTGTAGCAAACCTTTAATACACATACACACGTGTAATACACCTGTAATACACATCCACACGTGTAATACACCTGTAATACTCATCCATACGTGTAATATACTTGTAATAAACATCGACGCGTGTATTACAGCTGTTATACAACTCCACGTGTGTAATACAGCTGTAATACAACTCCATGCGTGTAGTAAACCTGTAATACACATCCACACGTGTAGTAAACCTGTAATACTCATCCACGCGTGTAATACACCTGTAATGCACATCCACGCGTGTAATAACGCTGTAATACAACTCCATGCTTGTAATACACCTGTAATACTCATCCACGCGTTTAATACACCTGTAATACAACTCCATGCGTGTAGTAAATATGTAATACACATCCACACGTGTAATACACCTGTAATTCACCTCCACGCGTGTAGTAAACTTGCAATACACATCCACGCGTGTATTACAGCTGTAATACAGCTGTAATACAGCTGTAATACAGCTGTAATACAGCTCCACGCGTGTAATACAGCTGTAATACACATCCACGCGTGTAATACACCTGTAATAAACATCCACGAGTGTAATACACCTGTAATATGACTCCATGCTTGTAGTAAACCTGTATTACACCTCCACGCGTGTAATACAGCTGTAATGCACATCCACGAGTGTAATACATCTGTAATTCACATCCGCGCGTGTAATATCCTTGTAATAAACATCGACGCGTGTATTACAGCTGTTATACAACTCCACGTGTGTAATACAGCTGTAATACAACTCCATGCGTGTAGTAAACCTGTAATACACATCCACGCGTGTAGTAAACCTGTAATACTCATCCACGAGTGTAATACACCTGTAATACAGCTGTAATACACCTCCACGCGTGTAATACACCTGTAATGCACATCCACGCGTGTAATAACGCTGTAATACAACTCCATGCGTGTAATACACCTGTAATACACATCCACACATGTAATACACATGTAATGCACATCCGCGCGTGTAATATACTTGTAATAAACATCCACGTGTGTAATACACCTGTAATACACATCCACGCGTGTTGTAAACCTGTAATACTCATCCACGAGTGTAATGCACCTGTAATACTCATCCACGCGTGTAGCAAACCTTTAATACACATCCACACATGTAATACACCTGTAATGCACATCCACGCGTGTAATAACGCTGTAATACAACTCCATGCTTGTAATACACCTGTAATACTCATCCACGAGTGTAATACACCTGTAATACAACTCCACGCGTGTGGTAACCCTTTAATACACATCCACGCGTTTAAAACACCTGTAATACACCTCCACGTGTGTAGTAAACCTGTAATACTCATCTATGCGTGTAATACAGTTGTAATACACCTCAAATCCACGCGTGTAATACACCAGTAATACACATCCACACGTGTAATACACCAGTAATACACATCCACGCATGTAGTAAACCTGTAATACTCATCCACGCATGTAATACACCTGTAATTCACATCCACGCGTGTAATACACCTGTAATACACATCCACGCGTGTAATACACCTGTAATACATATCCACGCGTGTAGTAAACCTGTAATACTCATCTACACGTGTAATACATCTGTAATTCACATCCGCGCGTGTAATATACTTGTAATAAACATCGACGCGTGTATTACAGCTGTTATACAACTCCATGCGTGTAGTAAACCTGTAATACACATCCACGCGTGTAGTAAACCTGTAATACACATCCACGCGTGTAATACAGCTGTAATACACCTCACCTCCACGCATGTAATACACCTGTAATACACATCCACACGTGTAATACACTTGTAATACACATCCACGCGTGTAATACACCTGTAATACATATCCACGCGTGTAATACACCTGTAATACATATCCACGCGTGTAATACACCTGTAATACACATCCACGCTTGTTGTAAACCTGTAATACTCATCCACACGTGTAATACACCTGTAATACACATCCACGCGTGTAATACACCTGTAATACATATCCACGCGTGTAGTAAACCTGTAATACTCATCCACACGTGTAATATACTTGTAATAAACATCCACGCGTGTAATACACATCAACGCGTGTAATACACTTGTAATACAATTCCACGCGTGTAGCAAACCTTTAATACACATCCACACGTGTAATACACCTGTAATACACATCCGCGCGTGTAATACACCTGTAATACAACTCCACGCGTGTAGTAAACCTGTAATACTCATCCACACGTGTAATACATCTGTAATTCACATCCGCGCGTGTAATATACTTGTAATAAACATCGACGCGTGTATTACAGCTGTTATACAACTCCATGCGTGTAGTAAACCTGTAATACACATCCACGCGTGTAGTAAACCTGTAATACTCATCCACGAGTGTAATACACCTGAAATACAGCTGTAATACACATCCACGCGTGTAATACACCTGTAATGCACATCCACGCGTGTAATAACGCTGTAATACAACTCCATGCGTATAATACACCTGTAATACTCATCCACGAGTGTAATACACCTGTAATACAACTCCGCGCGTGTGGTAAACCTGTAATACTCATCTATGCGTGTAATACAGTTGTAATACACCTCAAATCCACGCGTGTAATACACCAGTAATACACCTCCACGCGTTTAATACACCTGTAATACAACTCCATGCGTGTAGTAAATATGTAATACACATCCACACGTGTAATACACCTGTAATTCACCTCCACGCGTGTAGTAAACTTGCAATACACATCCACGCGTGTATTACAGCTGTAATACAGCTCCACGCGTGTAATACAGCTGTAATACACATCCACGCGTGTAATACACCTGTAATAAACATCCACGAGTGTAATACACCTGTAATATGACTCCATGCTTGTAGTAAACCTGTATTACACCTCCACGCGTGTAATACAGCTGTAATGCACATCCACGAGTGTAATACATCTGTAATTCACATCCGCGCGTGTAATATCCTTGTAATAAACATCGACGCGTGTATTACAGCTGTTATACAACTCCACGTGTGTAATACAGCTGTAATACAACTCCATGCGTGTAGTAAACCTGTAATACACATCCACGCGTGTAGTAAACCTGTAATACTCATCCACGAGTGTAATACACCTGTAATACAGCTGTAATACACCTCCACGCGTGTAATACACCTGTAATGCACATCCACGCGTGTAATAACGCTGTAATACAACTCCATGCGTGTAATACACCTGTAATACACATCCACACATGTAATACACATGTAATGCACATCCGCGCGTGTAATATACTTGTAATAAACATCCACGTGTGTAATACACCGTAATACACATCCACGCGTGTTGTAAACCTGTAATACTCATCCACGAGTGTAATGCACCTGTAATACTCATCCACGCGTGTAGCAAACCTTTAATACACATCCACACATGTAATACACCTGTAATGCACATCCACGCGTGTAATAACGCTGTAATACAACTCCATGCTTGTAATACACCTGTAATACTCATCCACGAGTGTAATACACCTGTAATACAACTCCACGCGTGTGGTAACCCTTTAATACACATCCACGCGTTTAAAACACCTGTAATACACCTCCACGTGTGTAGTAAACCTGTAATACTCATCTATGCGTGTAATACAGTTGTAATACACCTCAAATCCACGCGTGTAATACACCAGTAATACACATCCACACGTGTAATACACCAGTAATACACATCCACGCATGTAGTAAACCTGTAATACTCATCCACGCATGTAATACACCTGTAATTCACATCCACGCGTGTAATACACCTGTAATACACATCCACGCGTGTAATACACCTGTAATACATATCCACGCGTGTAGTAAACCTGTAATACTCATCTACACGTGTAATACATCTGTAATTCACATCCGCGCGTGTAATATACTTGTAATAAACATCGACGCGTGTATTACAGCTGTTATACAACTCCATGCGTGTAGTAAACCTGTAATACACATCCACGCGTGTAGTAAACCTGTAATACACATCCACGCGTGTAATACAGCTGTAATACACCTCACCTCCACGCATGTAATACACCTGTAATACACATCCACACGTGTAATACACTTGTAATACACATCCACGCGTGTAATACACCTGTAATACATATCCACGCGTGTAATACACCTGTAATACATATCCACGCGTGTAATACACCTGTAATACACATCCACGCTTGTTGTAAACCTGTAATACTCATCCACACGTGTAATACACCTGTAATACACATCCACGCGTGTAATACACCTGTAATACATATCCACGCGTGTAGTAAACCTGTAATACTCATCCACACGTGTAATATACTTGTAATAAACATCCACGCGTGTAATACACATCAACGCGTGTAATACACTTGTAATACAATTCCACGCGTGTAGCAAACCTTTAATACACATCCACATGTGTAATACACCTGTAATACACATCCGCGCGTGTAATACACCTGTAATACAACTCCACGCGTGTAGTAAACCTGTAATACTCATCCACACGTGTAATACATCTGTAATTCACATCCGCGCGTGTAATATACTTGTAATAAACATCGACGCGTGTATTACAGCTGTTATACAACTCCATGCGTGTAGTAAACCTGTAATACACATCCACGCGTGTAGTAAACCTGTAATACTCATCCACGAGTGTAATACACCTGAAATACAGCTGTAATACACATCCACGCGTGTAATACACCTGTAATGCACATCCACGCGTGTAATAACGCTGTAATACAACTCCATGCGTATAATACACCTGTAATACTCATCCACGAGTGTAATACACCTGTAATACAACTCCGCGCGTGTGGTAAACCTGTAATACTCATCTATGCGTGTAATACAGTTGTAATACACCTCAAATCCACGCGTGTAATACACCAGTAATACACCTCCACGCGTTTAATACACCTGTAATACAACTCCATGCGTGTAGTAAATATGTAATACACATCCACACGTGTAATACACCTGTAATTCACCTCCACGCGTGTAGTAAACTTGCAATACACATCCACGCGTGTATTACAGCTGTAATACAGCTCCACGCGTGTAATACAGCTGTAATACACGTCCACGCGTGTAATACAGCTGTAATAAACATCCACGAGTGTAATACACCTGTAATATGACTCCATGCTTGTAGTAAACCTGTATTACACCTCCACGCGTGTAATACAGCTGTAATGCACATCCACGAGTGTAATACATCTGTAATTCACATCCGCGCGTGTAATATCCTTGTAATAAACATCGACGCGTGTATTACAGCTGTTATACAACTCCACGTGTGTAATACAGCTGTAATACAACTCCATGCGTGTAGTAAACCTGTAATACACATCCACGCGTGTAGTAAACCTGTAATACTCATCCACGAGTGTAATACACCTGTAATACAGCTGTAATACACCTCCACGCGTGTAATACACCTGTAATGCACATCCACGCGTGTAATAACGCTGTAATACAACTCCATGCGTGTAATACACCTGTAATACACATCCACACATGTAATACACATGTAATGCACATCCGCGCGTGTAATATACTTGTAATAAACATCCACGTGTGTAATACACCTGTAATACACATCCACGCGTGTTGTAAACCTGTAATACTCATCCACGAGTGTAATGCACCTGTAATACTCATCCACGCGTGTAGCAAACCTTTAATACACATCCACACATGTAATACACCTGTAATGCACATCCACGCGTGTAATAACGCTGTAATACAACTCCATGCTTGTAATACACCTGTAATACTCATCCACGAGTGTAATACACCTGTAATACAACTCCACGCGTGTGGTAACCCTTTAATACACATCCACGCGTTTAAAACACCAGTAATACACCTCCACGTGTGTAGTAAACCTTAATACTCATCTATGCGTGTAATACAGTTGTAATACACCTCAAATCCACGCGTGTAATACACCAGTAATACACATCCACACGTGTAATACACCAGTAATACACATCCACGCATGTAGTAAACCTGTAATACTCATCCACGCATGTAATACACCTGTAATTCACATCCACGCGTGTAATACACCTGTAATACACATCCACGCGTGTAATACACCTGTAATACATATCCACGCGTGTAGTAAACCTGTAATACTCATCTACACGTGTAATACATCTGTAATTCACATCCGCGCGTGTAATATACTTGTAATAAACATCGACGCGTGTATTACAGCTGTTATACAACTCCATGCGTGTAGTAAACCTGTAATACACATCCACGCGTGTAGTAAACCTGTAATACACATCCACGCGTGTAATACAGCTGTAATACACCTCACCTCCACGCATGTAATACACCTGTAATACACATCCACACGTGTAATACACTTGTAATACACATCCACGCGTGTAATACACCTGTAATACATATCCACGCGTGTAATACACCTGTAATACATATCCACGCGTGTAATACACCTGTAATACACATCCACGCTTGTTGTAAACCTGTAATACTCATCCACACGTGTAATACACCTGTAATACACATCCACGCGTGTAATACACCTGTAATACATATCCACGCGTGTAGTAAACCTGTAATACTCATCCACACGTGTAATATACTTGTAATAAACATCCACGCGTGTAATACACATCAACGCGTGTAATACACTTGTAATACAATTCCACGCGTGTAGCAAACCTTTAATACACATCCACACGTGTAATACACCTGTAATACACATCCGCGCGTGTAATACACCTGTAATACAACTCCACGCGTGTAGTAAACCTGTAATACTCATCCACACGTGTAATACATCTGTAATTCACATCCGCGCGTGTAATATACTTGTAATAAACATCGACGCGTGTATTACAGCTGTTATACAACTCCATGCGTGTAGTAAACCTGTAATACACATCCACGCGTGTAGTAAACCTGTAATACTCATCCACGAGTGTAATACACCTGAAATACAGCTGTAATACACATCCACGCGTGTAATACACCTGTAATGCACATCCACGCGTGTAATAACGCTGTAATACAACTCCATGCGTATAATACACCTGTAATACTCATCCACGAGTGTAATACACCTGTAATACAACTCCGCGCGTGTGGTAAACCTGTAATACTCATCTATGCGTGTAATACAGTTGTAATACACCTCAAATCCACGCGTGTAATACACCAGTAATACACCTCCACGCGTTTAATACACCTGTAATACAACTCCATGCGTGTAGTAAATATGTAATACACATCCACACGTGTAATACACCTGTAATTCACCTCCACGCGTGTAGTAAACTTGCAATACACATCCACGCGTGTATTACAGCTGTAATACAGCTCCACGCGTGTAATACAGCTGTAATACACATCCACGCGTGTAATACACCTGTAATAAACATCCACGAGTGTAATACACCTGTAATATGACTCCATGCTTGTAGTAAACCTGTATTACACCTCCACGCGTGTAATACAGCTGTAATGCACATCCACGAGTGTAATACATCTGTAATTCACATCCGCGCGTGTAATATCCTTGTAATAAACATCGACGCGTGTATTACAGCTGTTATACAACTCCACGTGTGTAATACAGCTGTAATACAACTCCATGCGTGTAGTAAACCTGTAATACACATCCACGCGTGTAGTAAACCTGTAATACTCATCCACGAGTGTAATACACCTGTAATACAGCTGTAATACACCTCCACGCGTGTAATACACCTGTAATGCACATCCACGCGTGTAATAACGCTGTAATACAACTCCATGCGTGTAATACACCTGTAATACACATCCACACATGTAATACACATGTAATGCACATCCGCGCGTGTAATATACTTGTAATAAACATCCACGTGTGTAATACACCTGTAATACACATCCACGCGTGTTGTAAACCTGTAATACTCATCCACGAGTGTAATGCACCTGTAATACTCATCCACGCGTGTAGCAAACCTTTAATACACATCCACACATGTAATACACCTGTAATGCACATCCACGCGTGTAATAACGCTGTAATACAACTCCATGCTTGTAATACACCTGTAATACTCATCCACGAGTGTAATACACCTGTAATACAACTCCACGCGTGTGGTAACCCTTTAATACACATCCACGCGTTTAAAACACCTGTAATACACCTCCACGTGTGTAGTAAACCTGTAATACTCATCTATGCGTGTAATACAGTTGTAATACACCTCAAATCCACGCGTGTAATACACCAGTAATACACATCCACACGTGTAATACACCAGTAATACACATCCACGCATGTAGTAAACCTGTAATACTCATCCACGCATGTAATACACCTGTAATTCACATCCACGCGTGTAATACACCTGTAATACACATCCACGCGTGTAATACACCTGTAATACATATCCACGCGTGTAGTAAACCTGTAATACTCATCTACACGTGTAATACATCTGTAATTCACATCCGCGCGTGTAATATACTTGTAATAAACATCGACGCGTGTATTACAGCTGTTATACAACTCCATGCGTGTAGTAAACCTGTAATACACATCCACGCGTGTAGTAAACCTGTAATACACATCCACGCGTGTAATACAGCTGTAATACACCTCACCTCCACGCATGTAATACACCTGTAATACACATCCACACGTGTAATACACTTGTAATACACATCCACGCGTGTAATACACCTGTAATACATATCCACGCGTGTAATACACCTGTAATACATATCCACGCGTGTAATACACCTGTAATACACATCCACGCTTGTTGTAAACCTGTAATACTCATCCACACGTGTAATACACCTGTAATACACATCCACGCGTGTAATACACCTGTAATACATATCCACGCGTGTAGTAAACCTGTAATACTCATCCACACGTGTAATATACTTGTAATAAACATCCACGCGTGTAATACACATCAACGCGTGTAATACACTTGTAATACAATTCCACGCGTGTAGCAAACCTTTAATACACATCCACACGTGTAATACACCTGTAATACACATCCGCGCGTGTAATACACCTGTAATACAACTCCACGCGTGTAGTAAACCTGTAATACTCATCCACACGTGTAATACATCTGTAATTCACATCCGCGCGTGTAATATACTTGTAATAAACATCGACGCGTGTATTACAGCTGTTATACAACTCCATGCGTGTAGTAAACCTGTAATACACATCCACGCGTGTAGTAAACCTGTAATACTCATCCACGAGTGTAATACACCTGAAATACAGCTGTAATACACATCCACGCGTGTAATACACCTGTAATGCACATCCACGCGTGTAATAACGCTGTAATACAACTCCATGCGTATAATACACCTGTAATACTCATCCACGAGTGTAATACACCTGTAATACAACTCCGCGCGTGTGGTAAACCTGTAATACACATCCACGCGTGTAATACACCTGTAATGCACATCCACGCGTGTAATAACGCTGTAATACAACTCCACACGTGTAATACACCTGTAATTCACCTCCACGCGTATAGTAAACTTGTAATACACATCCACGCGTGTAATAAAGGTGTAATACAGCTCCACGCATGTAACACAGCTGTAATATACATCTACGCGTGTAATACACCTCTAATACACCTGCGCGTGTGTAATACACCTGTAATACCACTCCACGCGTGTGGTAAACCTTTAATACTCATCCACGAATGTAATACACCTGTAATACACATCCACGCGTGTTGTAAACTTGTAATACTCATCCACGAATGTAATACACCTGTAATACAGCTGTAATACACCTCCACGCGTGTAATACACCTGTAATACAACTCCATGCGTGTAGTAAACCTGTAATACACATCCACGCGTGTAATAAAGCTGTAATATAACTCCACGCGTGTAATACAGCTGTAATACTGATCCACGTGTGTAGCAAACCTTTAATACACATCCACACGTGTAATACACCTGTAATACACATCCGCGCGTGTAATACACCTGTAATACATATCCACCCGTGTAGTAAACCTGTAATACTCATCCACACGTGTAATATACTTGTAATAAACATCCACGCGTGTAATACACATCAACGCGTGTAAGACACCTGTAATACAATTCCACGCGTGTAGCAAACCTTTAATACACATACACACGTGTAATACACCTGTAATACACATCCACACGTGTAATACACCTGTAATACTCATCCATACGTGTAATATACTTGTAATAAACATCGACGCGTGTATTACAGCTGTTATACAACTCCACGTGTGTAATACAGCTGTAATACAACTCCATGCGTGTAGTAAACCTGTAATACACATCCACACGTGTAGTAAACCTGTAATTCTCATCCACGCGTGTAATACACCTGTAATGCACATCCACGCGTGTAATAACGCTGTAATACAACTCCATGCTTGTAATACACCTGTAATACTCATCCACGAGTGTAATACACCTGTAATACAACTCCACGCGTGTGGTAACCCTTTAATACACATCCACGCGTTTAAAACACCTGTAATACACCTCCACGTGTGTAGTAAACCTGTAATACTCATCTATGCGTGTAATACAGTTGTAATACACCTCAAATCCACGCGTGTAATACACCAGTAATACACATCCACACGTGTAATACACCAGTAATACACATCCACGCATGTAGTAAACCTGTAATACTCATCCACGCATGTAATACACCTGTAATTCACATCCACGCGTGTAATACACCTGTAATACACATCCACGCGTGTAATACACCTGTAATACATATCCACGCGTGTAGTAAACCTGTAATACTCATCTACACGTGTAATACATCTGTAATTCACATCCGCGCGTGTAATATACTTGTAATAAACATCGACGCGTGTATTACAGCTGTTATACAACTCCATGCGTGTAGTAAACCTGTAATACACATCCACGCGTGTAGTAAACCTGTAATACACATCCACACGTGTAATACACTTGTAATACACATCCACGCGTGTAATACACCTGTAATACATATCCACGCGTGTAATACACCTGTAATACATATCCACGCGTGTAATACACCTGTAATACACATCCACGCTTGTTGTAAACCTGTAATACTCATCCACACGTGTAATACACCTGTAATACACATCCACGCGTGTAATACACCTGTAATACATATCCACGCGTGTAGTAAACCTGTAATACTCATCCACACGTGTAATATACTTGTAATAAACATCCACGCGTGTAATACACATCAACGCGTGTAATACACTTGTAATACAATTCCACGCGTGTAGCAAACCTTTAATACACATCCACACGTGTAATACACCTGTAATACACATCCGCGCGTGTAATACACCTGTAATACAACTCCACGCGTGTAGTAAACCTGTAATACTCATCCACACGTGTAATACATCTGTAATTCACATCCGCGCGTGTAATATACTTGTAATAAACATCGACGCGTGTATTACAGCTGTTATACAACTCCATGCGTGTAGTAAACCTGTAATACACATCCACGCGTGTAGTAAACCTGTAATACTCATCCACGAGTGTAATACACCTGAAATACAGCTGTAATACACATCCACGCGTGTAATACACCTGTAATGCACATCCACGCGTGTAATAACGCTGTAATACAACTCCATGCGTATAATACACCTGTAATACTCATCCACGAGTGTAATACACCTGTAATACAACTCCGCGCGTGTGGTAAACCTGTAATACTCATCTATGCGTGTAATACAGTTGTAATACACCTCAAATCCACGCGTGTAATACACCAGTAATACACCTCCACGCGTTTAATACACCTGTAATACAACTCCATGCGTGTAGTAAATATGTAATACACATCCACACGTGTAATACACCTGTAATTCACCTCCACGCGTGTAGTAAACTTGCAATACACATCCACGCGTGTATTACAGCTGTAATACAGCTCCACGCGTGTAATACAGCTGTAATACACATCCACGCGTGTAATACACCTGTAATAAACATCCACGAGTGTAATACACCTGTAATATGACTCCATGCTTGTAGTAAACCTGTATTACACCTCCACGCGTGTAATAC
The DNA here is from genome assembly GCF_001858045.2 of Oreochromis niloticus. NCBI lineage: Eukaryota > Metazoa > Chordata > Actinopteri > Cichliformes > Cichlidae > Oreochromis > Oreochromis niloticus. Next base: position 41,966 of record NW_020329150.1, on the reverse strand, counting down.
AGCTGTAATGCACATCCACGAGTGTAATACATCTGTAATTCACATCCGCGCGTGTAATATCCTTGTAATAAACATCGACGCGTGTATTACAGCTGTTATACAACTCCACGTGTGTAATACAGCTGTAATACAACTCCATGCGTGTAGTAAACCTGTAATACACATCCACGCGTGTAGTAAACCTGTAATACTCATCCACGAGTGTAATACACCTGTAATACAGCTGTAATACACCTCCACGCGTGTAATACACCTGTAATGCACATCCACGCGTGTAATAACGCTGTAATACAACTCCATGCGTGTAATACACCTGTAATACACATCCACACATGTAATACACATGTAATGCACATCCGCGCGTGTAATATACTTGTAATAAACATCCACGTGTGTAATACACCTGTAATACACATCCACGCGTGTTGTAAACCTGTAATACTCATCCACGAGTGTAATGCACCTGTAATACTCATCCACGCGTGTAGCAAACCTTTAATACACATCCACACATGTAATACACCTGTAATGCACATCCACGCGTGTAATAACGCTGTAATACAACTCCATGCTTGTAATACACCTGTAATACTCATCCACGAGTGTAATACACCTGTAATACAACTCCACGCGTGTGGTAACCCTTTAATACACATCCACGCGTTTAAAACACCTGTAATACACCTCCACGTGTGTAGTAAACCTGTAATACTCATCTATGCGTGTAATACAGTTGTAATACACCTCAAATCCACGCGTGTAATACACCAGTAATACACATCCACACGTGTAATACACCAGTAATACACATCCACGCATGTAGTAAACCTGTAATACTCATCCACGCATGTAATACACCTGTAATTCACATCCACGAGTGTAATACACCTGTAATATGACTCCATGCTTGTAGTAAACCTGTATTACACCTCCACGCGTGTAATACAGCTGTAATGCACATCCACGAGTGTAATACATCTGTAATTCACATCCGCGCGTGTAATATCCTTGTAATAAACATCGACGCGTGTATTACAGCTGTTATACAACTCCACGTGTGTAATACAGCTGTAATACAACTCCATGCGTGTAGTAAACCTGTAATACACATCCACGCGTGTAGTAAACCTGTAATACTCATCCACGAGTGTAATACACCTGTAATACAGCTGTAATACACCTCCACGCGTGTAATACACCTGTAACGCACATCCACGCGTGTAATAACGCTGTAATACAACTCCATGCGTGTAATACACCTGTAATACACATCCACACGTGTAATACACTTGTAATACACATCCACGCGTGTAATACACCTGTAATACATATCCACGCGTGTAATACACCTGTAATACATATCCACGCGTGTAATACACCTGTAATACACATCCACGCTTGTTGTAAACCTGTAATACTCATCCACACGTGTAATACACCTGTAATACACATCCACGCGTGTAATACACCTGTAATACATATCCACGCGTGTAGTAAACCTGTAATACTCATCCACACGTGTAATATACTTGTAATAAACATCCACGCGTGTAGTAAACCTGTAATACTCATCCACGAGTGTAATACACCTGTAATACAGCTGTAATACACCTCCACGCGTGTAATACACCTGTAATGCACATCCACGCGTGTAATAACGCTGTAATACAACTCCATGCGTGTAATACACCTGTAATACACATCCACACATGTAATACACATGTAATGCACATCCGCGCGTGTAATATACTTGTAATAAACATCCACGCGTGTAATACACCTGTAATACACATCCACGCGTGTTGTAAACCTGTAATACTCATCCACGAGTGTAATGCACCTGTAATGCACATCCACGCGTGTAATACACCTGTAATACAACTCCATGCGTGTAGTAAACCTGTAATACACATCAACGCGTGTGTTACAGCTGTAATACACCACGCGTGTAATACACCTGTAATACAACTCCATGCGTGTAGTAAACCTGTAATACACATCCACGCGTGTGTTACAGCTGTAATACAACTCCACGCGTGTAGTAAACCTGTAATACTCATCCACGAGTGTAATACACCTGTAATACAACTCCATGCGTGTAGTAAACTTGTAATACACATCCACACGTGTAATACACCTGTAATTCACCTCCACGCGTGTAGTAAACTTGTAATACACATCCACGCGTGTAACACAGCTGTAATATACATCTACGCGTGTAATACACCTCTAATACACCTGCACGTGTGTAATACACCTGTAATACCACTCCACGCGTGTGGTAAACCTTCAATACTCATCCACGAATGTAATACACCTGTAATACAGCTGTAATACACCTCACCTCCACGCATGTAATACACCTGTAATACACATCCACGCGTGTTGTAAACCTGTAATACACATCCACGAATGTAATACACCTGTAATACAGCTGTAATACACCTCCACGCGTGTAATACACCTGTCATACAACTCCATGCGTGTAGTAAACCTGTAATACACATCCACGCGTGTAATAAAGGTGTAATACAACTCCACGCATGTAACACAGCTGTAATATACATCTACGCGTGTAATACACCTCTAATACACCTGCACGTGTGTAATACACCTGTAATACCACTCCACGCACGTGGTAAACCTTTAATACTCATCCACGAATGTAATACACCTGTAATACAGCTGTAATACACCTCACCTCCACGCATGTAATACACCTGTAATACACATCCACGCGTGTTGTAAACCTGTAATACTCATCCACGAGTGTAATACACCTGTAATACAGCTGTAATACACCTCCACGCGTGTAATACACCTGTAATACAACTCCATGCGTGTAGTAAACCTGTAATACACATCCACGCGTGTAATAAAGCTGTAATATAACTCCACGCGTGTAATACAGCTGTAATACTGATCCACGCGTGTAGCAAACCTTTAATACACATCCACACGTGTAATACACCTGTAATACACATCCACGCGTGTAATACACCTGTAATACATATCCACGCGTGTAGTAAACCTGTAATACTCATCCACACGTGTAATATACTTGTAATAAACATCCACGCGTGTAATACACATCAACGCGTGTAAGACACCTGTAATACAATTCCACGCGTGTAGCAAACCTTTAATACACATCCACACGTGTAATACACCTGTAATACACATCCACGCGTGTAATACATCTGTAGTACTCATCCACACGTGTAATATACTTGTAATAAACATCGACGCGTGTATTACAGCTGTTATACAACTCCACGTGTGTAATACAGCTGTAATACAACTCCATGCGTGTAGTAAACCTGTAATACACATCCACGCGTGTAGTAAACCTGTAATACTCATCCACGAGTGTAATACACCTGTAATACAGCTGTAATACACCTCCACGCGTGTAATACACCTGTAATGCACATCCACGCGTGTAATAACGCTGTAATCTGTCACGCTTATTAGTGGCTCATGATTGCTTAAGGCTTATGTCTGAACTTGACCACCGAGCCGGAGTATCATTCGATCCTAACAGGACGACCACTCCATTTTCTCTGGGTCAAGACAGCTCATTCGTCTTTAACAATTCTCTACTGATATGTCAGCATGCTACAGCTCAACATTATTATATGGCCATGTGCTTAACAAACTCAAATCATCCGATTAAACTTTGTGTACTTTATCTTATCTTCACAATTTAATCTCAAAAGGTCATCACTTTTTTATAATCAGTCCTATCACCACAGCATAGGCCGCAGTGAGTTATACTTAAATGCACCATGTGTTATTACGCACAGTAAAATTTGACCGGGTTTCTCAAAGGTACTTATTTGTTTATTTAAGCCTCAGGTAAAAACCCAAGAAAACTCAAACGTCAATATCACCCGTTATGTATTGCCTAAATTAAAACAGCTTTAACTTCAAAACATCCAGCTTTGCATCACAACAACAATATTCCAAACCCAGCTCATCAATAACATCCTTGCAGCAATGAAACAAAGCCCCATGCATATCCCCATACAAACAAAGCAACGTAATATTTACAGTCAGTTAACAATATGTATAAATCATGCTTATGACCTCAAAAACACTTTAAACCAAAACAGAGATCCTTGTGCGTTTCACAGCGGCCAGCTCATTTGCATATGTTCGTACTTTCACCGTCCGTTACCCGGTCCAGTGGTACTCTATGTCAAAGGGACTAAAGGCATGTTGGCAGAACGATAAAAACGCAGTGGCAGCTTCACCTGGGTCTCTTTCGTGTGTCTCAATGTATTTTTCCAAGCACCGGAATATCAGGAAACTACGAAACAGAAAGCTAAATAACTCTAACTCTGACCGTCTTATATCTGCGGACACTGTAAAACCATAGTGGTTCTCCGGCGTTTCAGCCCAACAAATGCATCTCATATGAATAACACTCCCCGTACGTGAATATTCAATCTGACAAGATCCAGAAACAAACATCCTTTTTTATCTTAAGAAAAATCAAATCACAGTTCATATATTCTATCTCAAAACTCAGCAAAAACAGTCATACACTCATGTCAAAAATTAAGACTTTACTCACAAAATGGTAATAAACAAAACCAGCATTTTAAATACACGCATTCAGCAATACATAACAATTTCTATAAACTCCCCAAAACTCTAGGGATTTCGCAGCCACGTTCTTTATTAAACAGCTGTTCAAACTCCTTCGTGCACTCACGGTAGCAGCCGCTTCATTTACATAGACACAGGTTATCTGAAAATAACTCACAGAGCTGCAGCATTCTCCCCCTCAGTCAAACTCATCACGCACTCACACACTTAAACGGTGACCCTTAAGCTCGGTCACTGATCACACATTCACCACATTTAATTCGACTCTATTTATCCTCTCGTAATATACAAAACCAACCTCTTAGTTACAAACATTTTAGCAAAATTTTTCAAACAATAGTTACACCTTCAATCCACTCGAAACCGAAAGCGATAGTCACTATGAGCGTCACTGCTCCTCATACATGAACACCATCTAAAAATAGAAGTCAGCAGGCAGTGCTTCTGATACAGAGACTCCCTTCAGCCGAGGATTTCTTATTCTTATTATTATATTACAGAGAGACGTCCTTATTTTTACAACTGCACAGATTTTTTAGGCCTCTTAGTTCCTACCAATTTCGAAAAATATAACATAACGGCTCCAACCGATGAGTCCCAGACTTTTTGTGCCCAATTCACCAGGGCGGTCCCAGACTGTCCTGTCCAGATTTCTAAACCTAACTCAATTTGCCAGCATGCCCAATCAAGCGCAAAAATAGGAGACTCTAACTCCTAGCAATTTTGGAGATTCCCCAGTTTTCCCCCGCTGTCGACGGTACTATCCCTACTCAGCTGTAGGTCAAGGATAAACGTCTTTATCCAGGAGGGAGCGTTACCTCCGAGAAAATGCGCTTCTTAACAGACGCTGCTGTCGTTCTAGAAAAATTTACAATAATTTGAACCCACAATCTACACTCCCAAGCAGGAGTAAGAATCAGGCAGACCTATTCTTATGGACATAGGGGCTCCAACCCACAAAATGACCAGCACAAAATAGAATCACCAATTCGACCGTGTATAGACTATCGCGGACTGAATAACATAACAGTTAAGAAAAGTACCCGCTGCCGCTCCTCACCTCTGCCTTCAAGCTCCTCCAGGGGGCCACAATCTTTAGTAAACTGGATTTAAGAAACGCCTGCCACTTGGTCCGTATTCGCGAGGGCGATGAATGGAAAACCGCATTCAATACACACCTGGGACACTTTGAGTATTTGGTCATGCCATTTGGTCTTACTAATGCCCCGGCAGTTTTCCAGGCCCTGGTAAATGACGTTCTGAGGGACTTCATCAATCGGTTTGTGTTTGTGTATCTTGATGATATTCTGATCTTCTCCAAAACCCAGGCCGAGCACAAAACCCAGGTCCGACAGGTTTTGCAGCGTCTCCTGGAGAACCGCTTATTCGTCAAGAGTGAAAAATGCGAGTTTCATGTCTCCACAGTCGCTTTCCTGGGTTATATAATAGAAAAGGGGGACCTCCGCCCGGATCCAGCAAAGGTCAAAGTCGTGGTGGAATGGCCCAAACCACCCAATCGGCGCCAGCTGTAACGGTTCCTCAGGTTTGCGAACTTCTTTAGAAGATTTATTCCGGATTTCAGTAAGGTAGCGTTACCACTAACCCAATTAACATCACCCAAGGTTCCCTTTCAGTGGAATGATGCCGCCCGGTCAGCCTTTCAGGAACTCAAGAGGAGGTTTGCCTCAGCACCCATCCTGATTCAGCCCGACCTCACACAGCAGTTCGTGGTGGAGGTGGACGCCTCCGACTCCGGGGTGGGTGCAATTCTATCTCAACAGAGGAAAGGTAAGCTGCACCCCTGTGCTTTCTTCTCTCGCCGTCTCTCCCCAGCAGGTAAGATGGGTATCTTACCTGCAACCTGCACCGTGGGAGCCATCTCCTGGGAGATTGAGGCGGCTGTTTGGGAGGCTCAGAAGACAGAACCCGACCCGGGAGGGGGGCCAGCCTGACGGCTATTTGTTCCCCAGACGGTCAGGTCTCAAGTCCTTCATTGGGCCCATACGGCTCATTTCTCCTGCCACCCAGGAACACACCGGACCATTCGGTTTCTGCAACGCTATTTCTGGTGGCCCTCTTTGACCCGAGACACTCGAGAATATGTCTCTGCCTGTCCCGTCTGCGCCAGGAACAAGTCTACAAACCAGTCACCTGCAGGACAACTCCACCCTCTTCCTACACCCTCCAGGCCGTGGTCCCACATCGCACTCGATTTCGTGACAGGGCTGCCTCCCTCAGCAGGTAACACTGTAATCCTAACCATAATTGACCGTGTCTCCAAAGCTGCCCACTTCGTGGCCCTGCCCAAGCTTCCCACGGCCCTGGAGACTGCGCAGTTGCTCACCCAACACGTTTTTCGTCTGCATGGGATCCCAGAGGACATTGTGTCAGATCAGGGGCCTCAATTCACTTCCCGCGTCTGGAAGGAGTTCTGCACCTCCTTGGGGGCCAAGGTCAGTCTCACCTCAGGCTATCATCCACAGAGCAATGGCCAGTCAGAGCGGGCAAACCAGGAGCTGGAGGCCGCCCTGCGCTGTGTCGCCTCCTCCAATCAAACCATCTGGAGTGAGGAACTGCCGTGGATAGAATATGCTCACAACAGCCTGACGGCCTCTGCCACCGGCCGATCCCCCTTTGAGGCCTCCCTGGGATTTCAGCCTCCCTTGTTTCCCTCGGTGGAAGGTGAGCATTCCGTGCCCTCGGTCCAAACTCATCTGCGCAGGTGTCGGCCGGTGTGGCGGGCCACCCAGGCAGCCCTGCTGCGCACCAAGGACCGCAACAAGCGCATTGCAGATCGCAAACGGACTCCTGCACCCGAATATGCCGTAGGACAGAAGGTATGGCTCTCAACACGTTTTGTTCCTCTCAGAACAGAGTCCAAGAAACTCGCTCCTACCTACATCGGTCCGTTTGAGATTTCAGCCCTGGTCAACCCTGTTTCTGTGAGGCTCAAGTTGCCCCGTAATATGAAGATCCACAATGTTTTTCATGTTTCTCAACTCAAACCTGTCCGGTCCAGTCCTCTGTGCCCTCCTTCCAGGCCCCCTCCTCCCGCCCGGCTCGTGGATGGCCTACCTGCTTACTCCATCACTCGCATTATGGATTCGCGCCACCGGGGGCGCGGCTGTCAGTACCTGGTCGATTGGGAGGGCTACGGCATGGAGGAACGCTCTTGGGTCCCGCGTGCGGCCATCCTGGGCGGGCGCATGCTGCGTGAGTTCCACCGCCTGCACCCTGGTAAGCCTGGTGGGTCGCCGGGAGGCTCCCGTTGAGGGGGGGGTACTGTCACGGTCCCCGTGCCTCACCGGCTGATTCCGCGTTAGGCAACATGTCTTTGTTTTTGTTCTCTCTCTCTCTCTCCCTCTCCCTCTTTCCCCTGCCGCGGTGGTGCTCACTGCGGGCTCCGCCCCTGGCCCACGCACCTGTGCTCTTCATCACACCTGTCGCTGGAACGTTGAGCCACCCGTGTTAGTGCTTCAGCAATCTGCCTAAGTCTGTGAGTTTCCCTGCGAGCTAGAGCTAATCGGATTTTTCTGTGTGTGTGTGTGCGCGTAGATCCCCCCCCGTCCCTGTACCCCCGAGTGAGCGAGGGGAGCGACTGGAGGAAAAGGAGTGGGATTGTTGGCTGAGAGAGCGGAGTGTGGTTTTGGACCCTTTCCCTTCCCCTCGCACCCTGGAGCCCCGGACCCCTTCCCCGAGCACCTTGTATATATATTCACCCGGTGACACCACTGTAAATAAACGCACTATCAGTTTCTGCAAAGGTCTCCTGGTCTGCGCCTGAGTCCGTTTACAAAACCGTGTCAAGATTGAGTAGATGACATGCACACTTTTGGTGCCTTGGAAGCTGGTACTCCAGACCTGTGTTGTCATCCAAAATGGCAAACACATCTTGATACTCCACCTCTAACTCACTGCCAATTGGTTGTTTCTTCCTCTTTGTCCTCACCATATAATCGAAAGGCCTTCAAGAAGTTTGAACCACTGTCTGTTGTCGTCCGGGTCACTTTTTCTCTGATGTGATACTCTGAATGGATTTCCTCTAATGCAGCAGCAAGAACATCAAATGTGTGTGAACCTTTAAGAGGTCTACAAGCCAGTGCAGCAGAATACCTTTCTAAAGAGATGTCATCTATCCAGTGAGAAGTCACTCCTAAGTAGCTATGCTGTCTGGCAGACCAGCAGTCTGTTGTGGTAGCAACATAGTTCACAGTGCTCAGTTTTTTGATGATTATGCTTTTCATGTTCTTCACAGTGTCTTGTATTTTTGAGCACAATGTTTTCCTTGTCATTACTGTACACTGAGGTTGCAAGGTTTCCAACATAGTCTTGAAGGACGATGTCTCAACTATAGAAAATGGTTGGTTGGCCTCACATACAAACGTAAGCAGAAGCTTGTCAAATGTTGCTTGTGTTATTCGCCTAGAGCCTGTGAAAGAGTCTGTAAGTTTTGCGTTCTTCATAGGTGGCTCGGTAGAAGAGGATGACTTTCGTTTTCTGTGGCTGTCCATTAATTCCGTATACATCCTCAATTTGTTGGAGTGAACCCTCTGTTGGCAGAAAAAAATAGACCATGAAATGACATGTGATTAAGCAATTTCTATACAGTTCTTAGAAAAAAAGAGAAAAAAAACAAGATGATCCCATATTTTTAACCCTCCTGTCATGTTCAGGCCCCCTGAACGACCCACTGAATGACCAAATGAAAGGCCCTCTGAACAGCACAATAAGGAGGCTGAACTATTCCACTGATTTGTTTACTGTTGGTCGCTGAAGTACTGGTGAACTGAGAGGAAGGTCGTGTTTTATCACATAAAGGTGACACCGCTTTCAAGAATAGCTTGAAAGTAGAAGGGCGTGTCAGCCACCTCTCTCTGTTCTCGTGCCAGTGAAAGCGCCGCAGGTGTGTGTGTATTACTAAGCGCTAAATACATAAAGAAATAAATAAAATAAGTAGAAATAAACATATAAAACAAATAAGAAAATGGGAAATAAAGCAACAAAACTCACTGCTGACGAGCAGTGGCTAGAAAAGAAATGTCCAGGCGCCGGACAAATTAGTGCATATAGATGGAGAAATCCAAAGAAAACTAAATGTCCCACGTGGGAGGGAAAACGCATTAACTAAATTATAAGAAACCCTCCAAGCAGAAATAAATACTGAAAAGGAAGCTAAAAAGAAATCAAAGCATACACAAGAGTTGTAATATTTTAAAGCATGGAAAGAGGAATGAAGTGGAATAAACAAAAGGTTAAATTAAGGTTAACTTAAATTAAAGCAATGAAACAAAATTGGGAAGACAACCAAGCTGAATGAATAGAATGCGTGAAACCAGATAATTCACACAAAATATATCAAATAAAAAAGAGAGATGCATAAGGCATATTAAGGCTGTGTCATTGTTCAGCCAAGGAAAATGTCTCCAGCTTGGGAAGGTGTGAAACTGCAGGTCACATCGGCCTTTGATGGATACATAATAAAATATAAACTAATATACTATTGTATATTAGTAGTAATGATATATATATATTTAAAAAAGGAAAAACAATACACTGTAAAACCTAATAAGCTCACAGAACTCAAAAATTGTTGTGTAACAGATTACACAACAGTTTTTTAGTGATGTTTTTAAAAGTTTTAAGTTTAACTAAAATAAAAATTACAGTTGCAGTTGCCTTAAATTACCTCAATGTTAACTTATAAATGTTGATATTCCTCAACTTATAATTAGGGAGCAATAAACTCAAAATGTTTAATATTTTTCAACTTAATTAAGGAGGAAAATACACTCAAAATATTTTACATATTGCAACTCATAGGATGTGGGAAATAAACTAAAACTTTTTCATATTTTCTAACTTATAATATGGGAAGTAACACTTAAAATCTAATAAATATTTTTAAAATACTGTGGGAAATACATTTACGAAAAATTCTAAACTGTTTGCCCAGTAAATTATAATCAGCTAAAAGTGTTAGAAAACATGAAAGTAACAACACTAACAATTTAACAACTTTTTTAAATTAAACACAATGTGCTTTTAAAAAGGCACAGATAACAGAGCTCACTCATAAAAAAGTGCTTCATAAACAAAACAAAGAAAAAGACTCCAAGGTCTCCATCTCAATTCTAAAATTAAATAACATTTTCAGTATTAACAGCAATTGCAGCTATTAGAACATTGAGGCATTTAACACTTACTGTTACCTTGACAGCTGCAGCTCACTTATTTTAAAAATACATTAAAAAATGTACTGGTTTCCACTGCTGTACTTCATAGGTAACAAACATTAAGGCAGTGCATTAAGGTATTAGGCAACAGAACGTTAAACGTGAATAGTCCACGAAATGAGCAGTCATTCACTTTAAATTTAAAGTAGAAGAGCCAAATGATTAGGAAAAAAAAAGAAGCTTCCTCAATACTCAGCTCAACAAGTAGTCCATTCTGAGTGATTCACTCATTGAACAAATCATTCTTCAGCATCAGTAGACGCCCTTTCAGTGGTTTGTCCTCAAGGCACATCACAACCTTCTGGATAAATGTGAATGTAAGCTCAAGTTTCTTTGGATATTGTAGGTGTAGTACATAGATGTACCCAAAGAGCAGGAGAAATGAGTCAGCCAGATTTGTAGGACCATTCACAAGTATTTCATCCTCAACGACAATGCAGATGATTTCGGGACTGAAGAGGGCCGAATCAGTAGTGTCATCCGTGACAACTGTCAGCAGAGCCACAGGAGTGACAGTGAGGTCTGGACCATCTGCTGACTGCAAAACACAAATAATACAACAATGAGTTCAGCCCCTCAAGGACACAAATCATGCTATTGATTAGAGGTGTGAATCTTCATAAGTCGCATGTTTCTTTTAGGATTATAATGTCAATGATTTAATTTGATACATCATGATGCATTACAATAATCTCAATTTGGGTTTGGTTTCAAAACATATGCTTAAATAAATGTTTTCAATAATAAATATATGTCAAGATATTTGTTTTTGTTATTTACCAGACATTTCTCTGACCACAACATGGCACCTCCAAAAAAATAGAACACTTGAATTTTAAAAGGGAGAGAGTTTTTATCTGTGGATTTGTTTTTGTTTAATAATCTTTCAACTATTTTCATGTTTTCTGGTTTATGTGTAACAATCTTCTTGCAATCTTATTCAACAATAGTTGATATATGGGAGAAAACAAGTCAGATGAGGACAGTTTTGAACCTCCTTCCTGATATACACCCTGGTTCTCCTTGAGTTCTAAGCGATGTCATATGTTCGACTGAACAGCTAGGCAAAGGGGTTGATGCTGAGGCCAGTACACTTACATCACAAGTCCTGAATAACGTGGAGGCATCTTCACGCAGGTACACAGGAAGTGCACGAAGGACGAGGGCCTGTCTTATATTCACATCACGCTGTTCCTAGATGAACATACAATATCTATTAGAATAGTATTTACACAAATGCAGAGTAAAAACAAAGTGTTGGATAGCCATGTTCTGATTGTCATTGTTATAGATCGGGGTGTCCAAACTTTGTGTAACAAGCTAAAGATGGTAAATTCAGTATTTTGGATAACCGTATTTTTAGTAATACACATTTTAAATTAATAAGTTTCCATTTTAAATACATCAACAACTCACAAAGGAAAAACTTCCAAATGTAAACCAATTTTTACAAAAACAGTACTTGTTTGGACTTCTTTAAATTGAAGCTGATAAATCTTTTTAACACAACACTTTTTGAAAGGAAACCTGTAATACACATCCACGCGTGTAGTAAACCTGTAATACTCATCCACGAGTGTAATACACCTGTAATACACCTGTAATACACATCCACACGTGTAATACACCTGTAATTCACCTCCACGCGTGTAGTAAACTTGTAATACACATCCACGCGTGTAGTAAACCTGTAATACTCATCCACGAGTGTAATACACCTGTAATACACCTGTAATACACATCCACACGTGTAATACACCTGTAATTCACCTCCACGCGTGTAGTAAACTTGTAATACACATCCACGCGTGTAATAAAGGTGTAATACAACTCCACGCGTGTAATACAGCTGTAATACATCTCCACGCGTGTAATACACCTATAATAAACATCGACACGTGTAATACACCTGTAATGCACATCCGCGCGTGTAATATACTTGTAATAAACATCCATGCGTGTAGTAAACCTGTAATACACATCCACGCGTGTGTTACAGCTGTAATACAACTCCACGCGTGTAATACACCTGTAATACTCATCCACGAGTGTAATACAGCTGTAATACACCTCCACGCGTTTAATACACCTGTAATACAACTCCACGCGTGTAATACACCTGTAATACAACTCCACGCGTGTAATACACCTGTAATACAACTCCATGTGTGTAGTAAACCTGTAATACACATCCACGCGTGTAACACAGGTGTAATACAACTCCACGCGTGTAATACTGTTGTAATATACATCCACACGTGTAATAACACCTCTAATACACCTCCACGCGTCTAACACACCTGTAATACAACTCCACGCGTGTGGTAAACCTTTAATACACATCCACGTGTTTAATACACCTGTAATACGACTCCATGCTTGTAGTAAACCTGTAATACTTACACTTATACACAATAATCACCTTTTCCTTCCCGCCAGATTAGACTCTGAATTTGCTCTTTGGCAGAGACGAGGCCTCCATAACTTTTCTGACATGTACATAGATGGCGTCTTTGCAAGTTTTCAGGATTTGTCACACAAATTTGACCTCCCTCGGTCCAGCTTTTTGAGATACTTTCAAGTTCGCCACTTCCTTCAGCATCATAACCCTGACTTTCCAAATATAACTCCATTTACTGCTGTAGATGATCTGTTGAACCTGACATTTAAGCCTAAAGGCCTTATCTCAAAAATTAGTAATTGTATAGCCTCTTTTAAGAATAACAAGGCCAAAGATTAAAGCGGACTGGGAGAATGAGCTGGGGGTGGACTTAGAGGAGGAGATTTGGGAGAGCGCTCTTTTAAGAAATTAAACATCATACAGTTCAAGATTCTACACCGCATTCACTACTCCAAGGCAAGACTGGCCAAAATATTTCCAAACATAGATGCAAGCTATGAGATGTAGAAATCCCTCTGCAGATTTAACACATATCTTTTGGTCACGTCCAACTTTAAAAGCCTACACGTTTTCAAAACATTGTCCGAAGCATTGAATGTTGAGCTTCAACCCAATGCAGCTATGGGTATATTTGGTGTCACAGATAGACGACATAGAACATTAAGGAACCTATTAACCTATTAACGTTCGTTTGAAACCGTTATCAACATTAACAGACTGAACTGGACTGAATACCAGGAGTGCAAATATTTTTAGTAAATTATTCTGGTGAGTATCAGCTGCACTGGGCATCGAGTCAACCAGCTGCGGTGTTTTTCGCCACTCGTACCGAAAATCCGGACAAATGTCACTTGATCAAGGAGCAGATCTGCATCAGATGAGATCAGCTGACTTTGCGTGTGCGTGCACTGTGCACAGCGGTGTGTACTCTGTGTGTTAACAAGAAAAACGCATATAAGAAAGTGGTGCGCAAAAGCAGGGTAGTGACAGAATTGATGCGCATTATTGATATGTGAAGCATGTGTACCTGCACATGCATGCTTATTAACACACGGGTACTGTGGAATATATTTTTAAAGCGCTCGTGCTCTCGTCCACTCCCCGCAAAAAAAAATTAGCAGCTGTGCGGTGTCTGCGGCATCGGTGCTCTCATCGCATGTGATGGAGTAAAAATCAAAAGCACAGCTTTATCAGACAGTTGCAGTTTAATGTTGGCTGACGAGTCTTCAATGCGTCGCACAACTGTATTTCTGGACATGCTGACGTTGTTGAAGTCCTGCACTTTTTCCGGGCACATTATTTCAGTGACTTTAACGAGGCCGTGTTTTATGAGGTCTCTATCTAAAAAAGGCTTGCCATGTCTTGCGATGAGTTGAGCGACCTCATAGCTGCTATTGGAGCCTTTTCCTGGACAATTTGAGCACGAAAAAAATACTGTTGCTGACCCTGCAGGAGAGCTACCCTTTGCTTTAATTTCTGCTCTCATTCAGCACCAGTGTAGGATGCATAGGCCTGATGTTTGGTTTCATAATGACGTCGTACATTATACTCTTTCATAACTGCCACAGTTTCAGTGCAGATCAAACAGACACACTTCCCCTTTAATTCTTTGAAGAAATATTCACTCTCCCACCGTGTCTGAAATTTTCTGCACTCACTGGCTGTGTCCCAATTCAGGGTCTGCACGCTTGAAGTACGCGCACTACGTGTACTACATACAGTGCGTACTATAAGTACGAGAAGTGCGGAAGTGAGAGGCTTGTGAAATGGGACGGTCTAGCCTTCGTCGCGCTGTTCAGGTTGCCTAGCAACCATGATACTAACTGCGAGAAACGTTTCATACAGCTTAGTGTGAGAGAAATGAAGGAGTAAAAATGTTTTGTTGGTCATTCATTTTTGTCATGACATCACTTTGATTAGTTGAATATCTGAGGCTGAGACCACAGGACTGTAAAACATGATAGTTGGGCTTCATTTCTGTACCAAACAGTCATTTCAAGATCAGTTAGTAAATAACAATTAGTTAATGTTGTTCATGAGACTAAAATCATCTCACTGTGGTAATGTAAATATAATATGGCCAATATCATATGTATTGTCAGACTATTATGATATATAATTATATATCAGACTATATATATATATATATACAGTTAAGCCCAAAATTATTCATACCCCTGGCAAATTTTGACTTAAAGTTACTTTTATTCAACTAGCAAGTTATTTTTTGACTGGAAATGACACAGGCGTCTCACAAAAGATAATAAGATGATGTACAAGACGCATCATTGTGGAAAAAAAATATTTCTCAGCTTTTATTTACATTTGAGCAAAAAGTATCATGTCCAGAATTATTCATACCCTTTACAAACTGTCACAGTCTCTGGGAAAATCCAAAGTTCAATACCATTCCAAATAGTCAAAGCTGTTCTAAAGCATCCTAATTACCCTGATTAATTGGAAATAGCTGTTTTGATCAACTCAACAGGTGAAAAACAGCAGCTCTCTGCAGGTGGTCTGTGGACAGTCATGGCTAAGACAAAGGAACTCAGTGAGGACCTGCGGCTGCGCATTGTGGCTGCTCACAAGTGAGGAATGGGCTACAAGGCCATATCCAAATGTTTTCAAGTTCCAGTGGCTACAGTGCAAAGTATTATTAAAAAATACAAGATGTTCCGCACTGTGGAAAATCTCAGAGGACGTTGTCGGAAGCCAAAAGTGACACCTGTGCTGGCCAGGAGGATAGTGAGAGAGGTGAAAAAGAATCCAAGGATCACCACCAAGGCCATTCTGGTGAATCTGGGCTCTGCTGGTGGCAATGTCTCAAGCCAGACAGTCCAACGGACACTGTTGGGTTCCACGGATGCAGACCAAGGAAAACGCCACTTCTCCAGGCACTTCTAAGGCATGCAAAAGCTCATTTGGCCTTTGCAAATGCTCATCTGGACAAAGAAGAAGGTTTCTGGTCTTCAGTGTTATGGTCAGATGAAACAAAAATTGAATTATTTGGTCACAATGATGTTGGCATCATTGTGATCATTTGGCATAAAAATGGAGAAGCCTTCAACCCAAAGAACACCATCCCCACTGTCAAACATGGTGGTGGGAACCTAATGCTTTGGGGGTGTTTTTCAGCCAATGGACCAGGGAACCTAATCACAGTAAACAGCACCATGAAAAAAGAGCAATACATGAAGATTCTCAACAACAACATCAGGCAGTCTGCAGAAAAACTTGGCCTTGGGAACCAATGGACATTTTAGCACGACAATAACCCAAAACATACAGCAAACGTGGTGAAGAAATGGTTAGCAGACAACACCAGTAACGTTTTGCAGTGGCCTAGCCAGAGTCCTGACTTGAATCCAATTGAGAATCTGTGGAGGGAGCTAAAGATCAGGGTGATGGCAAGAAGACCCTCCAACCTGAAAGATTTGGAGCTCATTGCTAAAGATGAATGGGCAAAAATGCCTGTGGAGACATGCAGAAAGCTGGTCTGCAATTATAGGAAGCGTTTGATTGCTGTAATAGCCAATAAAGGCTTTTTTCTATTGATTATTGAGAAGGGTATGAATAATTCTGGACATGATACTTTTTGCTAAAATATAAATAAAACCTGAGAAATATTTTTTTCCACAATGATGCCTCTTGTACATCATCTTATTATCTTTGGGGAGACACCTGTGTCATTTCTGCTCAAAAAAGAACTTGCATATTGAACAAAAGTAACTTTAAGTCAATATTTGGCAGGGGTATGAATAATTATGGGCTTAACTGTATATATGCCCCTGAGACAATCCAGCACATAACAGCAGGGTGCAAGATGCTGGCAGGCAGGGCATACATGGAACGCCATAACCAAGTGGCCGGCATAGTGTACAGGAACATCTGTGCCGAGTATGGGCTGGAAGTCCCGAGGTCAAAATGGGAGACGCCCCCAAGGGTGATGGAGAATGACCGAGCTAAGATCCTGTGGGACTTCCAGATACAGACGGACAAAATGGTGGTGGCTAACCAACCGGACATAGTGGTGGTAGACAAACAGAAGAAGACGGCCGTAGTGATCAATGTAGCGCAAGCCTATTCAAATGGCGGCCCAGAAGCAACCTGCGAGTGGCCCTGCCTGTAGTCCTGGCAGAAACACAGAGAAAACGCAAAAAATTAATTAATTAATTTTAAAAAATAGAAAAAAAGTAAATTTCTACAGCGTAGTGTAGACTGTGAATGCAACACTCCTAGTAGCCTAGCAATATTTAACCCACAATGCACCGTGATGTAAACATATTAAACTATCATCGTAATATCTGATGCGACAACAGCATGTCTTTCTCAGTCCACAACTCCAACAATGAAAACCGTCGGTTTAACCCTGCCTGGCCTGACAAATACTTATTCATTTTACCGCCAAATCCAAATGCCAAACCTATGTGTTTAATTTGCAGTGAGTGTGTTGCGGTACTTACGAAGGCACCACAATGACAAACACCAGACTTACTACACAAACTTTCCAGAGCAATCTCAGGAGAGGGCTGCAAAAATACAGTTTAATTGCGAGTAATCTTACAACCGGAGTTGTACTACCATGGTGAGGGTCCTGTACAGCCCAAGAGAGAGCTGCAGCAGCTTCCCTTTGTGTTTGCTTCTTGGAAAAGAAGAAAAGGTCTTTCACAGATTCTGAAACAGTGCAATACTGCATGCTGGCCATGGTGGATGCGGTGATAAGTGACGAAAAAATGAAAGTGTGACATATGCTATTAAAAACGTACCCCTGTCAGACAGTTCAAATATTCGTAGAGTTGAAGTTCTGGTGTCAGACAAGTTTGAAATCCAAGATGAAGTCCTGGCCCACAGATTAGGCCTCATCCCCATCAAAGCTGACCCTCGTCTGTTTGAGTACAGAAACACTGGGGAGGAGTCTGCAGAGGAAGAGGGTTCAGAAATAGACTGAAGAAAACTGATGTAATGTCTATAGCAGGAGATGGGTTCACAGACAGAACTGATAATGCACAGTTGGGCATATATGTCCGTTTTTTGGATGCAAAATTGCTCGGCTTACTACCGTTAGAGGGCCACACAGCTGGCGAAATAATGTTTGAGAAGATTTCAGCTCTTTTTGAGGAAAATGGTCTGGATATGAAGCTCGTCTGTATACTTGTGACGGATGGGGCTCCATCCATGGCAGGAAAAGTGAGTGGTCAGCAAAATATTTATTTTAATTGGAAAGGGAATTATCAAAATGTTTTTTTTTAATTATTATTTCAAATGTGCAAAAAAATAGTTTAGTTATAGCTCCCTTTTTTTAAAAAATGGACCTTTTGGTGTACATTTGTGAGAGGTCACCAGATTTACAGGGGAAAATGAATAAAAATTACTTGTTTTTCAATACACTTGTGTGGGTTTGAAATTGATCATGATCTGCTGCTTACTGGCTGCAAAAAAATATCTGGTCCAGATAAATTCCTCGGTTTGAAAATCTGGCCCAACTAACTTCTTAGTTGAATAGCCATGATGTAGCGGTTCCAAATGACAGCAATATCAGGAAGAAGGAACACGAGAAGCTGGAGAAATACCAAGGGCTCAGAGAAGAGCTCGAGAGGATGTGGAGGGTGAAGGTAACGGTGGTCCCCGTGGTAATCGGAGCACTAGGTGCGGTGACTCCCAAGCTAGGCGAGTGGCTCCAGCAGATGGGAACAACATCGGACATCTCTGTCCAGAAGAGCGCAGTCCTGGGAACAGCTAAGATACTGCGCAGGACCCTCAAGCTCCCAGGCCTCTGGTAGAGGACCCGAGCTTGAAGGATAAACCACCCGTAGGGGCGAGATGGGTGTTATATATATATATATATATATATGTATATGAATAACAGCAGTGAGCTTGAACTCTGGGTCAAAGATTCAAGTTCCAGTTATTTATATTTCAAATCACCTTAAATCTTCACTCAAAGACAAATATCTTTGACAGTGTATAGATGTATCATATATAAGAGACAAATATTGTTCGTTTAATATGTTGGCATCATTACATTTGGCTCAGTGCTTACATATATATACATATATGCTTACTTATAGAATATGATGCAATATGTGTAAAAAGGAAAATGTACGAGCTGTGATAACTGTTTCTGATAGAATGAAGAGTAGACTGATATATGAAATATTCCTTTATTGGGTGAGAAAATCAGACCATGTCATAACTGCTTTAAGTCATACAGAATAGATATCAGAGCCTTAAACAGGCTGACTTCTGCTAAATGGGTCAAACTGGGCAGAAAGTCTACAAACACATAACATCCTTATAGAATATGATGTAACACTATAGATCAACTTACCTCAGAATATATAAAGCATATAAACAATTACAGCAATATGATGCAACAAACACAGCAGTGCTACTAATCCAAAATACTCAAAGCTTCATAGAACTGAAACAAACATTTATTTTTAGCTCCATTCTGCTGCTGATACATACTTTAGGTTTCTGAATATTAAACTTGTTGCTGCCTTTCATAGTGTGTAACTTGAAGGCCCTGAGTACTTTCTCCCACACTGAAAACACTGGGATGATCACATTATTTGAACATTACCTAATAAGACTGATTCAGGACAGACAATTAGTTATGTTAAGCTTTCCTAGCAGTCCTTCACAAACAGGAACAGTCTGTCTATTCTCTCCATCTGTCAGCTGCTGCTGGCTCTTCCTCCTCCTCTTCCTCACACACTGCTGAGTTTGTCCTGGTGGATCATCAGGGGTGCAAAGCCTCACAGATGATGTGCAGCAGTGGGTCCCTCAGTCTGTCCTCACTCTGGACACTTGCAGTCGTCACACATGGAAATCAAATGTGTGATAAGCTGCAGGATTCAAACACAAGTGTAACTTATAAATACATGTTCATACTTTTATTCCACAATCAGAGAGAAAGAAACAGAGAGAGAGTGCAGGACAGGCAGACAGGTGACAGTCTCAGGTGTATACACTGCTACAAAACAGCACAAGAGAAGGAGGATTTAGTGTTTGTGTTATTACGAGTGCTAAACAAGAAGAGTTCCCAGATGGTCCAGTGGACACATGTGTGACTCCTGTGATTAAAGCATCTTTCTTTCAGCTTAACGAGTGAACCGTCAGCTCGTTCAAACACACGTTAAAGTCCGTTTGGCTCGACACCACCGAACAGAGGCAGCAATATAACATAGCTAACATTAACAGTGCAGTGAATCCTGCTTGTGCCGTCATATTCAGGACTGCAAACCGAGCAGCATCACTGACTTTCAGCTTGTTGTGTTTGTGGATATATGACTGACTTTAATTATCCATAAAATCATCACATTCTCTGTAAGATTAAGGTCGACTATATACATATTTAGAAGTAAAGGCTTTAAAACCAAGTTAGTACAAACATCGCTAATGTCACATAACTTTGCCGACATGTGGCCAACAGTAATGTTTTAATGTTCTTAAACATTCGCACATAAATAAGTGACATCATATTCAGTACTTACTTCTGACATTTCACTCTTCGGCCGCTCCCTTCTGCCGTATTTTGCGGCAAAATTATCCACACCCACCGCCGCGCTATGGATTGTGGGATATATGGGACCACGAAGCGTGCACCGCACCACGCTTGATATTTGGGGAAATCGACGGCGCATTTGGAGTATGCATTTGAAGTACACTTTGAATTGGGACAGCCGTCGTCGCGTGGCGGTGACGTACTCGCACTTGAAATGCATACTTCAAGCGTGCATACCCTGAATTGGGACACAGCCTATGTGTGTGTTCACTTTCCTGTTCTGGTGTTTTGGGCCTGAAGCGTGCCCTTGGGTTCAGTCTGTTTGTGACCGTTGCTGCTGCTGTTCAAAGTTCAGTCCGTCCTGGTTCTGACCCCAGTTGGTGCAGTCCTTTCTCCAGTGTCCATGCTCGCCGCAGGTGAAACCTGCATCTTCTTCTGTGTTTGTCCGTTCTGAGGTGCCTTTTGACCTCAGTTGCTCCTTCTGTCTCTAGCACGCCCTTTTCTCTGCTCTGTGTTGGTCCGTCACTGCCCTGCACTGTTAATGCAGAGTTATCAAGGTCAGCATTCTGTTGCTCGGCCTCACTTTTCATCCGGGCTTGGTGGGCGTGTCGTCACAGCTCTGTCAGCTGAAGCTGTCTGGGAATTTCCCCCATGTAGTGAAACCAGCCTAGGGTTTAGGGCCCTCCGTCTCCGCTGCATGAGATCCCTTTCCTGCTGCACCGTTGACATTTTCAGGTTGTTGTGGTGGGTCCAGCTGCTGCAGCCAAGGCACACTGCATGTTTTTCCTCTCACCACATCTCTTATTGAGACAAGAACTAATTTAGCTAAGTGACAGAGGAAATGCAACTTTTTCTGGTTTAATTTCATTTCAATACTCATTGTGGCAATTTGGGTCATATTAATCACACACAGACCAGCACAGTTTGTGGACATTTTTTTTAAAATTACCCTGTCGAAACAGGAATTTTCCATTTTAGAGCATTTTGAAATCACAGAAAGTTAGGTCAATTATGGACAATTTGAAAAGGCCTTTATTTTGGAAGGCAACATCAGAATAACTTGATATTGATATGGTATCAGTATGGGGTTATATACTGTTGATCTAAAGTGAAATTACCCTGTGGAAAAAGAACTTTCCATTTTTGAGCATTTTGAATCGTTAGAAGATTAAGTCAAATATCTGCAATTTCAAAGGGCCATTACTTTGAAAGGTAAAACCAGACTAAAGAAAAAAGCCTAAATTATATGTTATTATGTTCTTAACATATCACAGCCATCACAGGAATCTTCCTCCCTCTGCTGCGCACAGGCTTCAGTCAGGCTGTTCAGGGTCTCCTGTCAGAAACGTATCTGGAGTGTTGAGGCGGCTTTTGTTGTGATTTGGCGCTATATAATGTTAAGGGTTACCCTAACCCTGCGCCAATTCAGTTTACGTAGTGATTGATGACGAGGGTCCATTCCACTAGATTTCCACTAGAGAGGGACCCAGGAAAGGAGCAGAGACCACTTAAGCATGAAGTGTTTTCAAGTGGGAGCTGGCGTTTTGTTACTGGACCACCTAGATGACATGAGGTTATCGTCTTATTTGTTGAGTCAGGGGACGGCTAGAGAGGGTCAGAGCGAAGGCAGTGGACCTGGGAATGGTTCCAGAGGTGACAGAGTGGGTTGAAGAGTGACTCAACGGAGTGTGGTGACCCTGTTTGTGAACAGGGTCAAAAGAGGGAGTGTGGAATAAGGAATATTTTACTGCTACTTATACTTATTATTGGCATTATCATTGTATTAATTAACATTGCATTAAACCACATAACAAGCATTTGTAATAATACATATAATCAAGAAGCAGGCTTGAGTGAAGGCCTGAATGTATTCAGCTTCTTATTGCATTTGAGTTTGCCTAGCAACAGGTGACGCAAAGAGGAGGACAAGTCCATGGGGACCTCAAAGGCCTGAGATCATCACCATATTTGAAAGAGGATGCCAGAAAGGGGAACTTCTGTGTCTGCATTTATCTCTTAAAATTGATCATTGTCTGTAAAAGAGGCAAATAATGTTCTTAAGATGCAAATTATGTGCTTGTAAACGCATGAGGGGGCATCATAATACCCTGATGTTATAAAAGCAATCTGAAGTGTATTTTTGGGTGGGGATTTACGACTGATGGTTTCCAGTTTACATCTCCCCACGCTGCGTGTATTCATTAAAATCAATTGTTTGATCGACCTCTTCTGGACCATCATTGTTTTACTCTTGTCCTCAATTTCGGACCCGTAACAGGTGATACATGAATGATGACAACAGACCATATTAATGTTATTTTTCTTTAGATGGACAAATACTGTATACTAAATAAATACTATAATAATAAATAAATAATAAATAAGTAAATACTGTACTTTTGATCTATCAGTGTTTGTGCCATTTCAGATTTCTGCACACTTTTTTTAAAATATAAACTACATTGTTGGAGGACTTGCATGGATAAAAAGGCCATATGCCTGCAAACCCAGTATGCAGGTTCATCTGTAACATTCCTTGTGCCAAAGATCAACACTGTTGCTGCTACTTTAAACAAAAGAGCAGCGACATGGGTGCAGGTCTCCGCGACTCTGGCCATACAGCTGCAGTGGGCGGCTTCAACCTTGCCTGTGAGGCAATGCTGGTTCATTCAGTCTTTGAGAGTGTAGTACCTGAAACACACACAGACAAAGTTCATTTAAAGACAAGAACTTTAATGTGTTTAATCTACTTTCAAATCCATTCATCATAAATGTAACAAATAAAGTGTTTTTATGTGTCCATCTGTAGAACGCTGCATGTTATATTCTAAATCTGCCTGTTCTTTTTGTTTGTTTGTTAATCTGCCAGCAGAAAATGAACCTAAAGTATGTAATGCGAGGATGCAATCACTTCAAGATGGAGAAAGCATAAAGTTTGACTTGAAGTGACAATTACGAATCACTTAATATGATAAGGAGATTCTGCAGGCCATTGATCAATGTATTGTTAAATCCTCAGTTAACAACACTCGGTATATAAATGCTCAATCAACAATCATTTTATTCCATACTATTCTCATTATTCCATACAACACTTTTGCGCAATACATCCGGAAGAGAGGGTCACAGAAGATCTCAATGTGTCTGACCATTTCTCACATTCTTATAGCTTCAGAAGTCATAGTCATAAAACCTAAACATCCACATTCTTTCTCTCTAAGTTATGACCTTGGCTTCCTGTGCAGTATGTTCTGTTCTTCTCTAATCAGACAAATAAGGCCATGATCCTCTGAAAACTGTATTTCTTATAACACAGCAGTATCATGCATCATAAAACAATATCATTCATCCACATTCTTCTAAGTCAGGAGGCAAACTAAAACTACATAATAATTTCACAATCTTCAATTAGGGGTATAACGTGGCATATCTCACAGTATAAAACTAAAATATTTTACACACAAACAATGAAGCAAGATGTGTAATTAGGATTATTTATAATGAATATGACATAATTAGTGCAATTTCTTTAATCCTTCAGGACAATCGGTGCACTGAACTCACTATGTTATCCATCTAACTGTCGGATCAGCTGCACGCTGATCAGCTCTCTCTCTCTCTCCCTCGCCGGGGCGGAACTCATTGTGGGTTCACGCTCTCAGCCCACGCCCTCGAGAGATGAGACACCTGGGTCTCATAAAGACGATCAGCATTTAAACTAGGAGGCGACTGCTGTTCATCGCTGGATCGTTGTCTACCACGCGTTAGTGAAGTCAAGCTACAGGAAGTGTAGTTAAGAGTGTTTTCCTTTGTGCGTCGTACTTAACTACGCACAGAGCTCCCTGGATTTTCTCCCGTGTGATTCCCGTGTGGCAGTATTGGAGTGTGAGCCTGTGATCGTGTGCGTGGATGATCTGAAGAACGCGAGCTTTTCCCCTGGACTTCCCTGGAGACCCCTTTCCCTCACTCAGCTGTATATAGCACCCCCCGCACCTTCTTGTATTATTCACCTGGTGAATTGTAAATAAATCCTTCTTGTGAGCATCAGAACCACAGTCCTGCGCTTGAGTCCTCCTCCAAACCGTAACACTAACAGAGCGTCCACATGTTCTCACTGTAATTTCCCCCTCATGAATGAATTTATGCTTGCACTAATCTGAATGTTCGGAGGGAAATCAAACGCATTTTACTCGCAGTACTTCAAGCTACCTTTGTTTGGATGATGACGTATTCGCGACGTGGAGGCTTGAAAATAGCCAAATCTTGTACCCAATCCTTGGTGAATTGGATGTGCGCCTCCAGCAGAAACTGACTCCACAGACAAGGTACAAAAATATATCAGGCCAAGTCAACAGCAGTTGGTCTTCAGTCTCCACTGCACGCTATTTTTTGCAAGTACCATCACACACACACACACACACACACACACACACACACACACACACACACACACCGCACAGGCAAGGTACTCTTTGTTTGTATGTAGACGTGATATGTTAATGAACCTATGTATATTCATGTGACCACAATAAAAGAGCAGTGTTACGGGGGAGCGGACGAGAGCAACTGGGGTCAAGCGAAGGAACGGCATTTGTCCAGTTCTCTCCCGTGCATAAGAAACAAAGAACTTTGAGCTACAAACCCATCAACAACACTCTTTAACGAACAGTTATTCTGTGGACAAACGGCATCCTTAAGGCCAATTGTGCTGCAGCCTTTAGATGCAGCTTTGAAACAATGCACTTTTTCATCAGCTGTTAAAAATAAAAATGATCTAAAGCATAAAGAACATTCCTCCACAAAGACAACAACTCCACATCTTTATGGTCAACAGCATATATTAGTGTTTGCCTGAGAAGATTAAAATTGTTTTTAAAAAAAAAGAATTAAAAACTGTAAAGAAAGATCAAAGCCTAGTGTAAGGGGGCGGGAACATCAACAAAATTTCACTTAAAGAAGCCAATAAATTTCTTTCATTATTAATGTTAACATTCTTGCTGTTTCGATGCTTTGGCATCGATTGATGTAAGGGCAAAATGATGAAATCCAGATATCTAGGTGGATATGATATCAATGAAACCAGGCGTGGACATTTATTAAGAAGGCCAGGGTTTATCTAACTAAACTGAATGTATTATTGGATTAAAGTAAAGAGATATCACAAGATACAACAATCAATGTTACCTGACATATTCAGACAGTTTGTTGTTAAAAAAAAACAAAACAACAACAACAAAATGTTTAACATTGAAGTGTTTGAAACATTGACAAAATACTGAACTTAAACATACATTCGTTATGACCCTGCTCAATAATCTCAACATAAATATAAAGACTAACCGCAGAATTTCACAAAGTAGAGGTTTTACTTGAAGTTCCATAAACCAACCATTTTAGCTAACACAAAGACTTTTGGGAACAAAAGCCTGCCTCAGGTGTGCCTTTATCCACTCCTCACCAGGTGTGCTCAATTAGCTGCTGAGCACTAGCACCGCAGACTGCAGAGGGGCGCAACAACATTTAATAAAGTTAAACTTGAGTTAATAATTCAAGGTCACACAGAGCACACCACTAAAGAAAAGATACAGATCCAGTTTTGTTTGGAAGCAGTAAGCAGGCGGGGCCATGCCAGTCTGGCTGGGTCCCAATTTTTAACAAGCCCCATTTGTTGAGATTGAAGCAGTTTTGAGGGGCTACACAATGGAAATTGCAGTTTCAAGATGAACCCACATCAGTAAGAAAGGAAACGAGGAAAATTCCGAGCCTGCACATGAAAGAAAGTAATTTATGAATGAACACAAAGCATCTGTTTTATCATTCCAACTAAAAAATTGGCCTAAAACACCAAACCCCACCAAAGAGTCAGGTTGTTAAAGCCAAGTCTAAACAAGCTGACACCAGGTGAGTGCCTGAGGCACTCACCTGGTGTCAGCTGCTGTTTTCATCAAGGAATGCGAATGCAAATGTATGAAGGAAAGATTGTCCAGTCAAAAATTGAGTGTATTTGGAAGGCAAGTCCAAGTAAGATGGATCCGAACCCATCAGCACCTTAACCAAAGGGCTGGAAACATCACACAAGTTCCAAATCTGCAAAACCTAGTATTCAAAAGCACATGCAAAAACTTCCAAGTCAGTGTCAGTGGTGCATCTGTGGGGGAGGCGGACACACCTAAGCAGCATCTGCAATCATGCCTCACCGGCCTAAATGTCTGTACTGGGTCCTGAGTTTTGTTGTTTTTGTGTATGTGTAGGTGCAGCTGATAATAATTATAATTCAAATTTGACAAATGTGCAGGGAGAAAGCTTATTAAATTTTTAACCTAGAGAGTGGATAGTGAAAAAACTCAAGTTACGAAGGCACTGAACGGCAATATTTCTGTCCGTGTTACGGCAAAATGCCCGAGTAATGAAATCCGCTGGCTCTGATTGGCTGAGCCTACAATGCCCACAATGCCTTCCGAATCATGTGACAACCCCTTGGCTTCCGTACGTGCGCTTTGCTGTTCCACTTGAGCGACGTATTGTTGTTCTAGTTCAGGCTACGTGTTTGACATGTAAGAAGGGAAATAGAAACACATGGGAGACATAACATAACATGACAGGGAGGAAGCAAAACTGACAACACTTGCAATAGGACACAAGACTGTCAAAGTAAAACAGGAAACATTTCTTTGTTCCTTTTGGATGAAAAAAGGTGAAGCTTGCAAGGCTAAATCTGTGCTTATGCTGTGCTGACAGACATAAGAAGAGGACAGATCCGAGGTCCACAGCTGGAGGCTGAACCAGCTGCTGGTACTCTCTATAATGAGAGGGAAATGTGGAAGTCCTTTGATTTTATTTTTAACAGTGACCACGGCTTTCTCCAGTTCCTCATCAAAAGAAATAAATTATGCAGATAGAAAAAAGAAAATCTGTCAATAATTAAAAAAAAAAAAAATTTATGGTTCCTTTATTTTGTTCAGGCTGTTCAGACATCTTAGCAAAATCATGTTTTAGAAATTATAAATAATGAAGTTAATTGTTTTTATGCTTATTTATCGTGGCACTTAGTGCCACGATGTTGAGCTGTACAGTATTCAACAGTTATAATTTTAGAGGTTTCACATTAAAAAAATTCTAATAAAGATTTGGACATGCATAAAACGGTCTCGTGTTTATTAAACGAAACCGAAAGCATGGTTAATACAACACTCTTTAACGAACAGTTATACTGCAGGTTCTGTGCATGTGGACAGACGGCATCCTTAAGGCCGACTGTGCTGCAGCCTTTAGATTTTCATATCAAATAAGTTTTCATGCAAATCTGTTCTGGGTCTACCTTGACCTTTAGTTTTTTATTTATTTATTTATTTATTTTTGGGTGACAATTTATGCAGTGAAGGAAATAAGATCTGTCCCCCATCATCTCTGTGCCTTAACATCAAACAGCAGATCGTCAGTCCATTTCCTTTATTAAAGCTTTCTTTATTTCACACTTTTCCACCTTAACCACTTGGATGTGGAAAACTGAAAACTTTTTCAGTTTTCCACATAAGAAAAGTGGAGATAACGGTGCGCGGGCAAGTCCTCCGACCTTGGCTCCTGGAAGTTCACAACAGGACATCCAAACCCTTTGCCCACCCTCCCTCACCCATTGGGGTCCTGACAGATTCATTAAACGGTATACTCCAACTTAACAACACCTTCGGAATACAAGAAATTGTTAAAACCAACCCACCCAAACCTGGAGGTAAAAGACACAAGAGAAACACATTTTTACAACCCACATCTCATGTACATTCAAACCCAGTGGCACATAAGTATTTAATCTGTCTGTCCAGATCCTCTCCATCCTCCTCCAAAAAGAAAAAAATGTTTTTATATTTAATGTAAACAAAAAATGCTTAACCAAAATGTGGAAAGGAAAAGTCACAAAAAAACAATAAAGAACAAAGGAAGGTGTGCATAACTGTTTATTTAAAAAATAAACACAAAAAACCACGACGTTTCGACCGTACACGGTCTTCTTCAGGTGTGGCACACAGAAAACTACTTGCTAGGTTAGCTGGCAATAGTTGGACAGGCAGAAATGTGCTCTCATCGAGTGCCGAGTGGAAAATGAGCTCCTGTGCGAGCTCCGCCTTTTATATTCTCCCCTCGGCTGTCTAAATTCCCATTCGTCTTTTTGAACTTATGTTCGGTAAAAATGAATTTTCTCTTTATTTTTTAATCTGCATTATGTTTTAGCTATTTTTAAGCCAAAATTAACATATTTGAACTCTATGAAATTACTTTTAATGAATTTTAAAACCAAATTAATTTAATCACTGTTTTTATTCCCAATTTGTTTTTAATGCATTTTTAACTGTAAATAGTCCTGCAAACCCTATGAATTGTACTGATAAAATTGTGAACCCTGTTTTTTAGAATTTTAATCCAATTTTTCAAGAATTTTGACTAATTAAATTCCCCATTACTAATTTATACGCAATATAAATATGAAAAATCAAAAGGGTTGGGTTTAGGATTAAGTTTAAAAATGAGTTTGGGTGGGGATGAAGTGGTTAAGGTTAGGGCTAACATACAGGGCTGGGGTTAGGGTTAGGACAAGACAAAGGACTTTGCTGGGGTTAGACCAGGGGTGGGCAATCTCAGTCCACGAGGGCCGGTGTCCCTGCTGGTTTTAGATGTGTCCTCGAACCAACACAGCTGATTTAAATGGCTAAATTAGCTCCTCAACATGTCCTGAAGTTCTCCAGAGGCCTGGTAATGAACTAATCATGTGATTCAGGTGTGTTGACCCAAGGTGAGATCTAAAGGCCCTATGATGTCATCCAGGAACTGAAGGTAAAAAGAGGTTTGTGTCGGCATTTCTTCAAAGCACCTGCCTCCCATATTTAAAGATCAACGCACTCAAACTACACTCTGATTCTTTGTGTTTTTGATGATGTTCAGGTTGTCACTGGTTCATTAGTATTTTTTAGTTTTTTAGTAGATTGGCATAGGAGGGGGCATATCTGTTCCCTCCACCTGCAGGTACCGATTCCCATTAAATTGCATCTCAAGCAAAGCTCTAAAAGCTGTAATATCTCCTCATCTGGTCTCTGGGCATTTGGGTTTCAACTGAAGACATTTTGTACTGTGTTCAAACCTAAGTCTGTACTAATGTTCGTGTACAGGCTCTCGATGTCGATCGTAAACAACAGAGCATTGCTGGGTAGCACTATTTGTCTGACAACCTCCAAAAAGTGATAAGTGTCTTTCAGGTAGCTCGGATGTTTGGTGGAGAGGGGGCCCAAGAAGTGGTCTATATACAGAGAGACATTGTAAGTACAGTCCGACACTATAGGTCTGCCTAATGGCACCCAATGTGGTATTGGCCAGCTCCCTGGTTCTTTATGGATTTTCGGTAGCAAATATAATTGTCTTTCACGAGGGGAGTTGGGTCCAAACAAAAAATCCCGCTGTTTCGCGGTGATGTAGTTTTTTTTATAATATAACCGATTGATGATATTATAAATTAGGTTTTGTGACGTTTTTTGTAGACTCTCCCGTGTTGGCCTATAGTATTTAGTATTTGCAAGCTGTCTGTGTGCCTCCCATACATACTGTTGTTTATCCATAATAACAATTTTGCTACCCTTGGGGGCTGTTTTCTTGCAGCTCCCTAATTACTTCCTCCCATCCCCCCGTTTACTACTGGAAGAAATCGATGAAAAATATGAATGTCTGACTGTATGAGTTCCCTCACCTCACCACTAACCTGCTCCCATGTTGGCTCCCAGTGAGATGGTAAGGTAAATTTTGCCTCTGTATTAGTTTTATTTTTATTATTGTATTGTGAAAAATAATCCATGAGTTTAATTCTGCTGTGATATAAATGGAGATCCCTCGGTATGTAAATTAGTCCGTTCTGTGGGGCGAAACAATTCAGATAAATTTAATACATTATTTGGTACCAATCACACAGAATCACTCAAATCAAATACTGACAGCATTCACACAGTTAAAATCACTCAATATGCTTTCATACAAGTATTTTGGACATGCTGTTCATAATCAGAAAGAGCAAGTCAAAGATTAACAATTGAAACCTCTAATCACTCTCACAGCACACACAAAAATGGAAACTAGTTCTTTATGCTTTTGGACTGGATTGGCTCGCTACAATCCTTTTAGTCCGGAAATTTTTTACAGCGCTGTTATTCACTCTTGCAGGCCTGCTTAGAACAAAAATGAGAAAAAGAGAGCTGATTATTAGCTCATCAAAACACAAAACAAAATCACCTGACAGGATTTCTAAGTGCACTGTTACCATTTTAAAGTGCCCAATTCTAGACATGTCCATGTTTAATAAAACTTCCTCTATTAAAATAAAAACAAAAAACAATAGAGGTAGTAGACAACACCCAGTAACTGCGTCTGTCCTTTTACAAGAGAAGAAAAATAAACCCATATCGGACAATTCTCCCCATCTTAGACAAAATCTGACCATAAATGTCCTTTTCTAAGTCATGTTCTTCTCTTCACACAACTCTTGGCCTCCAAGGCATAAACTTTGGACTTATAACCGTCATATAAGTCCTCACAGCGCACCAAGCATGGAGAAAACTCAACCTCAGTGCTTCAAAATTCTCACACAAGACTCAAAAACTGTTTCTGTCATTTATCTGCCCAAGGACTTCATCAAATGGACCTCGCTTGGTCCAGTAATCTTCAGCACATGTATATCACTGCCGCCAGTGCTGATTTAAAAACAGTTTCTTGTCTCAATGCACCCAGTATTAACTTATCACATGGACTGCAGCCGATCCATCAATATCAACACAATTGTGTATCCCCATGTACACAACTTATTCTTCACTTGTATCACAGCACATCTAGTAATATTTTCACAATTACTTCAACATGGTAAACATTGATTTTCCTTTAAAATCAATTTACCATTAGAACTCAAGATCACAGCTGACTCGATTCTCTGAAATCCTGAGTCAGTTAAACACCTTGCTCAACTCAAGGTGTCCTTTTCTCGGACTTCCTCGTCCGAACTCACTCTTTTTACCCCGGCATCTCACCATTTGCTGCTTTCCTTTGTAGCCTGCTGCTTACTTGACAGCCTCATCTGCTTTCTGGTTCCCTTGTGCCACCAATGTGGTTGCTTGAGAGTATCCTTTGCATTTTATGATACTGACCTCGTTTGGGTCATCCAGGACCTTTTCCAGTCCTCCCATTTCTTTCTTCTTTGAAATGTGAGCATTTGTTGCCGCTCTGAAGCCTGCTCTCTTCCATTGAGTGGGCTCCACGTGTGCTGCCCCAAATGCATAAGCTGAATCTGTGTATGTCTTCGCTCTCTTTTCTTTAGCCAGTCTCAGGGCCCTGCTCAGTGCAATTTCTTCTGCTCTCTGAGCTGACTGTTGCCCCTTCAAGTCTCCAGGTCTCTCCGACTTTTCTTCAGCTTCAGCTTTCTTGGTGCAGTCATGTGGTTCTCCTGACTGCATCGGCTAGTTGATTCTCCACTGTGTCATATGCAGTGTTGGGACTAACGCGTTTTAAGTAACGCGTTACAGTAACTACGTTATTATTGTGGTAACGAGCACGGTAACTAGTTATTATGCCAAAACCAGGAACGCGTTACTCGTTACTGGGATTTAGATAGGCTCGTTACTCGTTACTTCGTGTGGTGGATATCGGAGCTTCCACAGATTCAATAACATTAGCAAGTGGTGGAGGCCAGCAGGTGGATGAAGGAAAAGGGAGGCAAGAGGAGAGACCCGAAGCAGCCGCCGGTCCGCGTGTCAGGTGAACTGAACTTCAGGTAAGAAGTTATGACCTGCAGTCTATCGGAGTCAGATATAAACCAAGTTTAGGTGGAGTTTATTTTCGTTATTCTGACTTTTTCCGTACTGCGTGCTAGCTAGCATGACGGAGTTTCTATACAGCTGGGTGGGTGCTATGTTACTGATGTTGAACTTTATTTTGTTCATACGGTTAATTATTAGAGTTGCCAACCGTCCTTTAAAAAACAGAATCGTCTGGTATTCAGAGAAAATATTACGCGTTTCGTACTGAGGTGAAAAGGAACACAGTTTGTCCCGGACTTCAGCTACAATGAAAAAGACACAAAGCTGAAGCTGCACAGCTGCCTCTTCTTCTCTCATTCTCTCCTGTTTCTACTTCAATCATGAAACTGATCAATGATCAGCTGATCGGCTTTTCTCTCTTGTTTATTTATCGCCCACTTTGCGCCAGAAAGAGGAAACCAGCGGATGTTGTGCTAAACAACAGCAGCACGTTTAAGCTTGATCAGCTGTTGTTAGAATTTATTTCATATTAATTTCTAGTATCAGCTGATGTTTGCTGGAGCCACAGCTGTAAAGCTGCTGGTCATGAATCGGTTGGTATCTGGTGAGAGGGAAACATGCAGATGAAACCAGGAGATGTCCTACTGAATCATCAGAGCTGAACAGGTGATGGAGAAACAGTTTACCTTTTAGGTGGCATGAATGAGTGAAGGGAAGTTATGAGCTGTTTCTGAGAGACAAATAACACCAGGATCCTTTTCTATGTAGCTGACAGCTGGTAACTGTGCAGGGCGGGTCTAGCAAAGTGTTGCGGGGGGGGGCAGGTAGGGCATTAACAGGGAAAGGGGGGACAAGGAAATACTTTTCCTTATTATTCTCATTTAAAATGTCTCGCTTTTAAAAAATAATTATCTGAGTCTTACAACAAACGATGATAGATTGATACATATATACCATCAGAACAGTGTACATCACTGTCACAACAGTGTTGTTTCATTCAAAGGCTTATGATTTTTCCTATAATGGTGGGCCGGTCTCTAGTCAAAATGCCCGGACGATTTTTTGTCCCAGTCCAGCTCTGTATGCAGCTCATCTGCAGTCTGGTGTTACCTACATCTCCTATTCAGAAGGCAGAATTTCCAAGTTCTGAGTACAATCAAAAGCACCACGACTGCAGTTTTTGTGTTGGATGTAAAAAGCAGGCTAGAATCATGGCGGCGGTCAACGACGGTCCAGGCGTGGATTTCTCTCGTGGAAATGTGCACATTATTTTTTCCTATGTATTGGTAGTGCACAGTGCACTTGTGGCAAGTAAGCAAGCTAGAAGACTGGCAATCTTGCTGGGTATCCAGTTACAGAAGCAACACATTAACAAGAGAATTCTGAGTAAAACCAAAGTTACTTTCCCTAGTAACTAATTACTTTGAAAGTAACGAGTAACTTGAAGTAACTGAGTTACTTTTTTAGAGAAGTAACTGTAATATAACTAAGTTACTAATTTAAAGTAACTTACCCAACACTGGTTATATGGTACATCATTCAGGAGCTCCAGTTCCTCTTTGTTTATGGACAGAGTCTGTATCTGTCCCTCTAGTTTCTTATTTCCTGTTGCAATCTTGCAAAGACTTTAGGATGCTCTTTACATCCTCTTTCATCCAACCGGATATCCTTGGCACATGATCATCCATTTGCAACACTCACTGTGGTTCTCTTTCAATGTTTTCATCTCTGCACTGGTCTTCCTGTTCACTTACTGGCCCAGTGTGTCTCATTCAGCTGCTTCAGTTTCTGTTTCACTCTAGGGTGAACACAATAGTCAACCCAGCAATGTCAATACTGGATTCACCTGAAGTATGCACCAAGCCAACCACAATTATCAGCTCAACAATGTTAATCTTGCATTCACCTCATGAATGCACCAAACCAGCCACTTTTGGTGTAACACGCACAAAGCTGAAAATCACCCCCTCTGTTCTCTCAGTCTTTAATTCAGCTGCACACAGCTGTTCACTGAGAAATAGAAGTCAGCTCAGGCAGTCAAAGACTGAGCAAATAAACTCTCTGCTGGTTTTAAAATCAATAAAAACAAAACGTCAAGATCCACTATCTACAATTCAACATCCAGTATCTCAACACTGTATGTTGTCACAGAGATCACCCACTGTAATTCGATTTTCATAGACCCAAAAGTAAGCATATATTTCCCTAATCACAAGTGAAACCGTGTTTCACCCAGTAATACGTAATCAAACTTTAAAGTGAAACCAAAACTCTTCTTTTCGAAACTGAAAAGAGGAAGTAACCAGCACCCAATTCTAACTGCGTAGGCTGTTACTCAACAGCTCACACACACACAGAGACAGACCCAGGGCAATTCTTCCTGGATCATTATCAACATTCAAACCAACACAGTCCGCACTGACTATTCTCTGGACCTCAGCGGATCCACAAACTTCAGACCACGCGGATCTGTTAATATCAACAACGCTGTACACCCAGCTGATTCTACACTTCAGACCACGCCGGATCTGTTACTCCAGCACAATAAACACTGATTTTTTCCTTCAAAATCAGTTTACCAAGAGCCACAAAACGTTTCTGACTATTTTCTGAAATTCTAAATCCCGTCTCATTCACTGCTGAAGTTCTAGTTCAATGAACACATGTGTCGCAGTTTAAAATTAAGAGGAAGTGTTCACACCCAACAGCTGCAATGAATGTGTGTGTGTGTCTATCGAACACAAGCTTCTCAAATCACACAAAATATAGCATCAAAAAGTCCTTTTCTGACTCCTATTGTCAGGCAATTCATCACCTGAAAATCATGGATCCGACACCATTTCAAAACCTGGGTATCTGCCAGCAGTGATACACGCAACATTCAGTGTCAAATCAGTCAACCTTGACGCCTGCACTGACTCAGAGTAGACTCAGAAATATTCACTCAATACTTCTCACAACCAGCAAGTTTCTTTACAGGACCACAGCAGATCCACTGACATTTATCAACATAACTCAGTAATGTCAACATTTATCTTCTCAACATTACTTTCTCAGAAAACCTATCAAACACTTGCTTCCTGAAATTCTGCCTCACATGAGAAAACCTTGCACAACCCAAGGTTGTTTGTCGCACCTCTATGTCCAAGATTACTTTCTCTATGAAACAATAACTTTCACATAAACAAACAAATAAACAAAACAGTGAAGAAGGCGCAGCAGCGCCTCTTCTTTCTCAGGAGACTGAAAAGATTCGGCATGAGCCCCCGATCCTCAGGACCTTCTATCGCTGTGCCATTGAGAGCATCCTCACCGGAGCATCACCACCTGGTATGGCAACAGCACCGCTTACAACCGCAAAGCTCTCCAGAGAGTAGTGCGGTGTGCTGAACGGATAATTGGAGGTGAGCTCCCTCCCTCCAAGACATCTACAGGAAGCGTGCTGAGAAAGTGGAGGATCATCAAAGACTCCAGTCACCCCAGCCATAAACTCTTCAGACTACTTCCATCAGGAAGGAGGTTCTGCAGCATCCGGTCCCGAACCAGCAACTGAGAGACAGCTTTTCCACCAGGCCATCAGACTGCTGAACACGTCATAGACACCTCACCTCACTACTGGAACTTCACATTATGCACTCCATACTGTACATTAATGCCACTGTTTACACATACCTACCTCTGTATATTATATATCTTATTTATTGTTACTCTATTTCATTTGTAAAACATGTATATAAACACTCACACACACAACACACACACACACACACACGTAGAAAACATATTTAGTACACACATTCAGTAATGTATATACCTTTATATATGGTACATATATTTATTACTTTTTAGATTAACCATTTTATATTTGCTTGTTGCACGTTATTGTATTTGCACAACTCTGTTGCTTGTGAAGCTCGCACACAAGAATTCACTCGCATGTACTGTACCAGTGTACCTGCACATGTGACGTGACAATAAAGATGATTTGATTTGATTTGATTTGAGAGTTATTTTAATAAGACATTCTTCAGTTGAAAAAACACTCAGACGGTTTGAATAAATACGTGCACGGGTGAGGACTCTGGCGAGACCCACACTGAGTGCAGGCGACAGTTCTTTATTATGCAAGTACATCACATTTCCTCTTTTACAAGTTCCTCTAAACCAATGGTTGTGTGTGTGGTGTGTGTGAGTCACATGTGTGTCTGGCTGCTTCTTCTAGGAACGTGGTGCACTTTGAACTCTTGTGGTTTGGGTGCTGCATCTGTTTCCTGTTTAACTTATTGTGATGTAGAGTTAAATGTCAGCTTGCAAAACAGTGGAAAAGTTCAGCAAATCTTGTGAAATATATGAACACTTCATGATATGCTTGTTAATGAAAGATAATAAACAACGAATAAAAACACATAAAACAAAATCTTACAATCCTGAATCCTGCAGCTTTCACACATTTGATTTCCATGTGGGTGAGGGCAGACTGAGGACCACTGCTGCACATCATCTGTGAGGCTTTGCACCCTAATTGTCTGTCCTGAATCAGTCTTATTAGGTAATGTTCAAATAATTTTATCATCCCACTGTTTTCAGTGTGGGAGAAAGTACTCAGGCCTTCAAGTTACACACATGAAAGGCACAACAAGTTTAATATCAGAAACCTAAAGTATATCAGCAGCAGAATGGAGCTAAAAATAAATGTTTGTTTCAGTTCTATGAAGCTTGAGTATTTGGATTATAGCATGCTGTTTGTGCATCATATTGCTGTAATGTTATATGCTTATATATTCTGAGGTAAGTTCATATTCTGTTATGTGTTTGTATACTTCTGCCCAGTTGACCCATTAGCAGAAGTCAGCCTGTTTAAGGCTCTGATATCTATTCTGTATGACTTAAAGCATTATGACATGGTCTGATTGTGTGCACTACGTGCTTCGATATTGTCTGTATTTTTTTTTTATACAGTGTCAGCAGCATCTAACTATGAAAAAATACACTCCAAAAGACCCGGGCTCTGAAAAAACAACCCGGGCTAAGCCCATAAGCCACCCCCCGCTCCGCCACTGCTGGACAAGAAGATGAGCTTCATCTGACCGCACCTCAAATGTGTGAAATATTCAGTTCAGCCCGGAAATTAATGGTTCTCACCTGCTGGTGAACCAATTCAGTCTTGAGAGCAGATTCGCTACGGCAGCTCTTAACATCGAGGTTGGTAATAAAACGTCCACCTGTTGGGCAGACCAGTGGCCAAAAAAATGCTCCAGCAAAGGAATAAAGAGCAATAAATGTATTCTGAGCTCTCTTCATCATGTAAAAACATGTGATGTGGATCAAACGGCTGTTCCTCCCTCTCAGCTGTGTCAGTTAAAATAAAGATCCTATATCCCTCATGAACAATAGAGTTTGGCAGCAGGACAAGAGACGTTTCTCAGAACCTTCTGGATTATAGCCAGAACAAAGGTTACAATATCCGCCTATGGCTCGTCAAAATGGTTAAGAAGGTGGTTTATGTCAAGACAAATCATGTTTACGGAGCTCCTCAAGCCCAACAACATGACAGAGTGACTTTTTACAAGCAGAAACAGACGTGACTCAACGTTCAAAACCTGTTCAGCCCCACATTCACTGCTGCTCCCTGCAGCAACGCCTCGACTTACGAGCTGATTCTTTGTCTCAGCTACCTGACTCATCGCCTCATCACCCTCTCCTCCAATCAATCTGCACTATCAGAACTGGGTCAAAGATTAGCTCAGTCAGCAGAAGCAGAAATCAATACATCATTACGAAAAGACAACAACTGTAGACATGACTGCAGACGCCCGATCTAAAAACTTAAAAAATTACATCATTACTGATGGCTCCCATCAATACTGTCAAACATCACATATAGTCAGTTCTACCCACTGAGCTTAGAATACAAGCACATTAACCAGCAATCAAGTCATATAAACAATTTATAATGTGAGCAGGTTGTTGTCACGAGTCGCAGTGACAGAGTGTTTCCTGCTGTGTCTGTTACGGTCCGAATTGGGATGAGAGTAAAACAATGATGGTCCAGAAGAGGTCGGT
This sequence comes from Oreochromis niloticus, assembly GCF_001858045.2. Classification (NCBI taxonomy): domain Eukaryota; kingdom Metazoa; phylum Chordata; class Actinopteri; order Cichliformes; family Cichlidae; genus Oreochromis; species Oreochromis niloticus. The sequence goes on along the minus strand of NW_020329150.1, from coordinate 3,368 downwards.
CAAACAATGATTTTTATGAATACACCAGCGTGGGAGATGTAAACTGCAACACATCAGTGTAAATCCCCGTCCAAAAATACACTTCAGATTCTTTTATAACATCAGGGTATTGAACGCCCCCTCTTGCGTTTACAAGCACATAATTGCATCTTAAGAACATTATTTGCCTCTTACAGACAATGATCAATTTTAAGAGATAAATCGACACAGAAATTCCCCTTTCTGCATCCATCCAAATATGGTGATGATCTCAGGCCTTTGAGGTCCCCATGGACTTGTCCTCCTTGTCACCTGTTGCTAGGCAACTCAAATGCAACAAAAGCTGAATTACATTCAGGCCTTGCTCAGCTACTATTTACTGTAACAATATACTCAGCATATAAGCTTTAAGATTATAGATTTAACTCAACGATTTAAGTGGTGTAACTGCACCTGTAATAAACATGTTATATTTGATTATGATAACCTCTGTAATACAAATATAACATAATGCCCAGCAACCTCACTAAATGCTTGGATGAAATGATAATTAATGCATGATAAAGATGATGGTTATGTAAAATATCCCTTAATTCCACAATTCCCTCTCTTGACGTCTCTTCCAGAGACGTCACTAATCATCCTTGTGTCACTCTTCGACCGCTCTGTCACCTCTAGATCCTAATAGCATCATGGGCCCCGAAACCGCCCATTCCCAGGTCCACTGCCTTCGCTCTGACCCTCTCTAGCCGTCCCCTGACTCAGCAAATCAGACAATAACCTCATGTCATCTAGGTGTCCAGTAATAAAACGCCAGCTCCCACTTGAAAACACTTCATGCTTAAGTGGTCTTGCTCCTTCCTGGGTCCCTCTCTAGTGAAATCTAGTGGAAGGACCCTCGTCATCATCACTAAGTAAACTGAATTGGCGCAGGTCTCAAATAAGAAGCAGAAGACACTGGGCCTTCGCTCAGGCCTGCTACTAGATTATGTGTATTGTAAGCATGCATGCAATTAACCTGCTATGTTCTCATCTTCCCTCAACTGTATCACCTGGACACTCTCACCAGTGAAGCTAAAACCCTCTTGGATAGAACATCAACTCTAAACAACACAATATGCAATGTGTAAAAAGAACTAAACCTGTGAATAGAATGAATGGATGACAAACATATTCAATGCAATATGAACCCTGTAAACAATATTACTGATAAACAATGCTGAAACATGTTCTTAATGCAATCATAATAATGCAGATATATAGTAGGAATAAAAGAATTCTGAATCCCCACATTCCCTCTTCGACATTCCGACAAGAATATCACCACACCTTATGTGTATCACTCCCTGCCCCACTCTATGGTTCTAAGTTCATCTAATAGATGCCTCAACCAGCCAGGGTTCGCAACCTTGCCATTATCTTACCAACAATCCCTGACACAAGGAATGATACAACAACTAGCGATGACCATTCCCAAAAATACAGTCAAAGAAAACATCACTGACATAGCCACACCTTTCCATTGTCCAAACACAGATGTCATCCAGGACGCCAGCAGATTTTCGATACCTGAGTGCTCATGCATGGTTTAGACCAATTCGATTTTGCTCTCCCGTCAGTGAACTCGGACCCAATTGTTCTGCGAACCCCATCATGGCGTCCCTGGTTTGGTTAGAGAGTCTCAGCAGTTGTAAACATAATGCGGCCAACATTTATTAGGCGTTACCCAAAGAAATATACTCCCAATCTGCAACTACCTGACTTACCACTGTACTCATTAGGAACTCCCCTGGCACTCCTTGGAGTCTATCCAGGTCGGCGAGTTCAAACGAGGATCATATGCATGGGTACCCTGGGTCCCTCTTGGCCAAAATGTATCTCTACGTAGGCAGCTAAAGTTCGCGTGTTATGTTGTGAAATAGCCTTACCTGGTTTCCAATAAGCATGAGCGGAGCTCCCAATCGCACCATCGCACATGTCCCTACGCTTCCCATAGGAACACGAGTATTTTCCCACAGTAATAATAGAGCCCACTTCTTGCCCATGTTCCAATTACCGTGCTAGGGTCGCTTACATTGTTGGTGGTTCGTCCCGTGAGTGTGACAGCACACCTAGTTGGGTCGATCTCTCCCACCTTGTACTTTTCATTATCTGTAGAAAACTTGAAACATGTAATTATCTTATTTTAGCATAAATGGTCCCACTGCTGTCTGCTTTGAAATGGGAGGGAAAAGTCTGGACAACAAAATACAGTTGCCAGTAGTCCCTGCACTTCTAGTTAACTGTAACATACAATCATAGCCCCACTCATCCTCTAATGCAATGGTGCGGGCTCTGTAAACAACCGTGACCTAGCTGAAGCACAGGCAACACAGTCAGATACATGTTGTTCTCTAGCATTTTGAGCCACCCAATCAAGCCAGAGGTTACTGTCCTTGAAACCCGTGGCGCGCTTTATCAACTCCTTAGGCTTCAGTCTAAAGTAATCTGTTGTCAGAAGTACTCTCCCTTTTGGTTCCTGTTCCTTTTCAGCTACTGTTCCCCAAGTTACCATCTGATCAGTCAGAGTGGTAATTAAGCTTTCTGCGAGCGGCTTAGACTTTGCATCAACTAAATTTACCCTAAGCATATCATGGAGTGATTGCAGACCCGTACATCATACGCTCTCCAGCTACTACTAGCTCCTGTACACTTAATGACGTCACACAAATCAAATGTGAATGAGCTGGTAGACCCTTTACCATAATTCAACTCTATGCCCTTATTCATGCTGAGACACTCATCACCTTTACCTGACACCTCGCGCTTTTGTCTTTTTACCGATCCTGTTTTAGCAACTACAGTCTCAGGAAGCGCTGGGCTGGACTGGCCTCCGTGTTCAGACAAGTGGTCCGGAGTGCCCTGCAAAATATAGACAATAAACAACACAGCCATCGTTAATATCATTGCATACAATAAACATGTAGTTGTAAGGAACATTCTAATCAGTTTTCTCATTACGTGTCTCTGATTCGTGTGTTTGCATCATGTTATATAAACTTTGTATACTTTGTAGTGCATTATGCTAAACAAACAAAACCTTTCAATTCCCCAACCCTATCTGTCTCCTCAACGGGTTGTATGTTTTCAATGTTTCCTTATTATTTTGTCATAAAAATAAATCAAACAAATAACTTAAGCTGTGTGACGGCACCTCGCCTTTACGCCAGGCTGTGAGCTGCCCTAAATCTACTTGCTACCCCCTTTTTTCACCTAGTTTAATTTTTTCAATCCTAGTTTAAACTATTCCTGACTTCCCTCAATGCACACTGTAAAGTGTAAAAGATACAATTAGCTTTCTCCTGGTAAAAAGTCCTACATTATTTTCTCAACCTTTGGAAATATCCTCT
>NW_020329149.1:0-59330 GCF_001858045.2 Oreochromis niloticus | reverse complement strand
ACTAAATAAATACTATAATAATAAATAATAATAAATAAGTAAATACTGTACTTTTGATCTATCAGTGTTTGTGCCATTTCAGATTTCTGCACACTTTTTTAAATATAAACTACATTGTTGGAGGACTTGCATGGATAAAAGGCCATATGCCTGCAAACCCAGTATGCAGGTTCATCTGTAACATTCCTTGTGCCAAAGATCAACACTGTTGCTGCTACTTAAACAAAGAGCAGCGACATGGGTGCAGGTCTCCGCGGACTCTGGCCATACAGCTGCAGTGGGCGGCTTCAACCTTGCCTGTGAGGCAATGCTGGTTCATTCAGTCTTTGAGAGTGTAGTACCTGAAACACACACAGACAAAGTTCATTTAAAGACAGAACTTTAATGTGTTTAATCTACTTCAAATCCATTCATCATAAATGTAACAAATAAAGTGTTTTTATGTGTCCATCTGTAGAACGCTGCATGTTATATTCTAAATCTGCCTGTTCTTTTTGTGTTTGTTAATCTGCCAGCAGAAAATGAACCTAAAGTATGTAATGCGAGGATGCAATCACTTCAAGATGGAGAAAGCATAAAGTTTGACTTGAAGTGACAATACGAATCACTTAATATGATAAGGAGATTCTGCAGGCCATTGATCAATGTATTGTTAAAATCCTCAGTTAACAACACTCGGTATATAAATGCTCAATCAACAATCATTTTATTCCATACTATCTCATTATCCATACAACACTTTTGCGCAATACATCCGGAAAGAGAGGTCACAGAAGATCTCAATGTGTCTGACCATTTCTCACATTCTTATAGCTTCAGAAGTCATAGTCATAAACCTAAACATCCACATTCTTTCTCTCTAAGTTATGACCTTGGCTTCCTGTGCAGTATGTTCTGTTCTTCTCTAATCAGACAAATAAGCCATGATCCTCTGAAAACTGTATTTCTTATAACACAGCAGTATCATGCATCATAAAACAATATCATTCATCCACATCTTCTAAGTCAGGAGGCAAACTAAACTACATAATAATTTCACAATCTTCAATTAGGGTATAACGTGGCATATCTCACAGTATAAAACTAAAATATTTTACACACAAACAATGAAGCAAGATGTGTAATTAGGATTATTTATAATGAATATGACATAATTAGTGCAATTTCTTTAATCCTTCAGGACAATCGGTGCACTGAACTCACTATGTTATCCATCTAACTGTCGGATCAGCTGCACGCTGATCAGCTCTCTCTCTCTCCCTCGCCGGGCGGAACTCATTGTGGGTTCACGCTCTCAGCCACGCCCTCGAGAGATGAGACACCTGGGTCTCATAAAGACGATCAGCATAAACTAGGAGGCGACTGCTGTTCATCGCTGGATCGTTGTCTACCACGCGTTAGTGAAGTCAAGCTACAGGAAGTGTAGTTAAGAGTGTTTTCCTTTGTGCGTCGTACTTAACTACGCACAGAGCTCCCTGGATTTTCTCCCGTGTGATTCCCTGTGGCAGTATTGGAGTGTGAGCCTGTGATCGGTGCGTGGATGATCTGAAGAACGCGAGCTTTTCCCCTGGACTTCCCTGGAGACCCCTTTCCCTCACTCAGCTGTATATAGCACCCCCCGCACCTTCTTGTATATTCACCTGGTGAATTGTAAATAAATCCTTCTTGTGAGCATCAGAACACAGTCCTGCGCTTGAGTCCTCCTCCAAACCGTAACACTAACAGAGCGTCCACATGTTCTCACTGTATTTCCCCTCATGAATGAATTATGCTTGCACTAATCTGAATGTTCGGAGGGAAATCAAACGCATTTTACTCGCAGTACTTCAAGCTACCTTTGTTTGGATGATTACGTATTCGCGACGTGGAGGCTTGAAAATAGCCAAATCTTGTACCCAATCCTTGGTGAATTGGATGTGCGCCTCCAGCAGAAACTGACTCCACAGACAAGGTACAAAAATATATCAGGCCAAGTCAACAGCAGTTGGTCTTCAGTCTCCACTGCACGCTATTTTTTGCAAGTACCATCACACACACACACACACACACACACACACACACACACACACACACACACACCGCACAGGCAAGTACTCTTTGTTTGTATGTAGACGTGATATGTTAATGAACCTATGTATATTCATGTGACCACAATAAAGAGCAGTGTTACGGGGGAGCGGACGAGACAACTGGGGTCAAGCGAAGGAACGGCATTTGTCCAGTTCTCTCCCGTGCATAAGAAACAAAGAACTTGAGCTACAAACCCATCAACAACACTCTTTAACGAACAGTTTATTCTGTGACAAACGGCATCCTTAAGGCCAATTGTGCTGCAGCCTTTAGATGCAGCTTTGAAACAATGCACTTTTTCATCAGCTGTTAAAAATAAAATGATCTAAAGCATAAAGAACATTCCTCCACAAAGACAACAACTCCACATCTTTATGGTCAACAGCATATATTAGTGTTTGCCTGAGAAGATTAAAATTGTTTTTAAAAAAAAAGAATTAAAAACTGTAAAGAAAGATCAAAGCCTAGTGTAAGGGGCGGGAACATCAACAAAATTTCACTTAAGAAGCCAATAAATTTCTTTCATTATTAATGTTAACATTCTTGCGTTTCGATGCTTTGGCATCGATTGATGTAAGGGCAAAATGATGAAATCCAGATATCTAGGTGGATATGATATCAATGAAACCAGGCGTGGACATTTATTAAGAAGGCCAGGGTTTATCTAACTAAACTGAATGTATTATTGGATTAAAGTAAAGAGATATCACAAGATACAACAATCAATGTTACCTGACATATTCAGACAGTTTGTTGTTAAAAAAAACAAAACAACAACAACAAAATGTTTAACATTGAAGTGTTTGAAACATTGACAAAATACTGAACTTAAACATACATTCGTTATGACCCTGCTCAATAATCTCAAATAAATATAAAGACTAACCGCAGAATTCACAAAGTAGAGGTTTTACTTGAAGTTCCATAAACCAACCATTTTAGCTAACACAAAGACTTTTGGGAACAAAAGCCTGCCTCAGGTGTGCCTTTATCCACTCCTCACCAGGTGTGCTCAATTAGCTGCTGAGCACTAGCACCGCAGACTGCAGAGGGCGCAACAACATTTAATAAAGTTAAACTTGAGTTAATAATTCAAGGTCACACAGAGCACACCACTAAAGAAAAGATACAGATCCAGTTTGTTTGAAGCAGTAAGCAGGCGGGCCATGCCAGTCTGGCTGGGTCCCAATTTTTAACAAGCCCCATTGTTGAGATTGAAGCAGTTTTGAGGGCTACACAATGGAAATTGCAGTTTCAAGATGAACCCACATCAGTAAGAAAGGAAACGAGGAAAATTCCGAGCCTGCACATGAAAGAAAGTAATTTATGAATGAACACAAAGCATCTGTTTTATCATTCCAACTAAAAAATTGGCCTAAAACACCAAACCCCACCAAAGAGTCAGGTTGTTAAAGCCAAGTCTAAACAAGCTGACACCAGGTGAGTGCCTGAGGCACTCACCTGGTGTCAGCTGCTGTTTTCATCAAGGAATGCGAATGCAAATGTATGAAGGAAAGATTGTCCAGTCAAAAATTGAGTGTATTTGGAAGGCAAGTCCAAGTAAGATGGATCCGAACCCATCAGCACCTTAACCAAAGGGCTGGAAACATCACACAAGTTCCAAATCTGCAAAACCTAGTATTCAAAAGCACATGCAAAAACTTCCAAGTCAGTGTCAGTGGTGCATCTGGGGAGGCGGACACACCTAAGCAGCATCTGCAATCATGCCTCACCGGCCTAAATGTCTGTACTGGGTCCTGAGTTTTGTTGTTTTTGTGTATGTGTAGGTGCAGCTGATAATAATTATAATTCAAATTTGACAAATGTGCAGGGAGAAAGCTTATTAAATTTTTAACCTAGAGAGTGGATAGTGAAAAACTCAAGTTACGAAGGCACTGAACGGCAATATTTCTGTCCGTGTTACGGCAAAATGCCCGAGTAATGAAATCCGCTGGCTCTGATTGGCTGAGCCTACAATGCCCACAATGCCTTCCGAATCATGTGACAACCCCTTGGCTTCCGTACGTGCGCTTTGCTGTTCCACTTGAGCGACGTATTGTTGTTCTAGTTCAGGCTACGTGTTTGACATGTAAGAAGGGAAATAGAAACACATGGAGACATAACATAACATGACAGGGAGGAAGCAAAACTGACAACACTTGCAATAGGACACAAGACTGTCAAAGTAAAACAGGAAACATTTCTTTGTTCCTTTTGGATGAAAAAAGGTGAAGCTTGCAAGGCTAAATCTGTGCTTATGCTGTGCTGACAGACATAAGAAGAGGACAGATCCGAGGTCCACAGCTGGAGGCTGAACCAGCTGCTGGTACTCTCTATAATGAGAGGAAATGTGGAAGTCCTTTGATTTTATTTTTAACAGTGACCACGGCTTTCTCCAGTTCCTCATCAAAAGAAATAAATTATGCAGATAGAAAAAAGAAAATCTGTCAATAATTAAAAAAAAAAAAAATTTATGGTTCCTTTATTTTGTTCAGGCTGTTCAGACATCTTAGCAAATCATGTTTTAGAAATTATAAATAATGAAGTTAATTGTTTTTATGCTTATTTATCGTGGCACTTAGTGCCACGATGTTGAGCTGTACAGTATTCAACAGTTATAATTTTAGAGGTTTCACATTAAAAAATTCTAATAAAGATTTGGACATGCATAAAACGGTCTCGTGTTTATTAAACGAAACCGAAAGCATGGTTAATACAACACTCTTTAACGAACAGTTATACTGCAGGTTCTGTGCATGTGGACAGACGGCATCCTTAAGGCCGACTGTGCTGCAGCCTTTAGATTTTCATATCAAATAAGTTTTCATGCAAATCTGTTCTGGTCTACCTTGACCTTTAGTTTTTTATTTATTTATTTATTTATTTTTGGGTGACAATTTATGCAGTGAAGGAAATAAGATCTGTCCCCCATCATCTCTGTGCCTTAACATCAACAGCAGATCGTCAGTCCATTTCCTTTATTAAAGCTTTCTTTATTTCACACTTTTCCACCTAACCACTTGGATGTGGAAAACTGAAAACTTTTTCAGTTTTCCACATAAGAAAAGTGGAGATAACGGTGCGCGGGCAAGTCCTTCCGACCTTGGCTCCTGGAAGTTCACAACAGGACATCCAAACCCTTTGCCCACCCTCCCTCACCCATTGGGGTCCTGACAGATTCATTAAACGGTATACTCCAACTAACACACCTTCGGAATACAAGAAATTGTTAAAACCAACCACCCAACCTGGAGGTAAAGACACAAGAGAAACACATTTTTACAACCCACATCTCATGTACATTCAAACCCAGTGGCACATAAGTATTTAATCTGTCTGTCCAGATCCTCTCCATCCTCCTCCAAAAGAAAAAAATGTTTTTATATTAATGTAAACAAAAAATGCTTAACCAAAATGTGGAAAGGAAAAGTCACAAAAAAACAATAAAGAACAAAGGAAGGTGTGCATAACTGTTTATTTAAAAAATAAACACAAAAAACCACGACGTTTCGACCGTACACGGTCTTCTCAGGTGTGGCACACAGAAAACTACTTGCTAGGTTAGCTGGCAATAGTTGGACAGGCAGAAATGTGCTCTCATCGAGTGCCGAGTGGAAAATGAGCTCCTGTGCGAGCTCCGCCTTTTATATTCTCCCCTCGGCTGTCTAAATTCCCATTCGTCTTTTGAACTTATGTTCGGTAAAATGAATTTTCTCTTATTTTTTAATCTGCATTATGTTTTAGCTATTTTTAAGCCAAAATTAACATATTTGAACTCTATGAAATTACTTTTAATGAATTTTAAAACCAAATTAATTTAATCACTGTTTTTATTCCCAATTTGTTTTTAATGCATTTTTAACTGTAAATAGTCCTGCAAACCCTATGAATTGTACTGATAAAATTGTGAACCCTGTTTTTAGAATTTTAATCCAATTTTTCAAGAATTTTGACTAATTAAATTCCCCATTACTAATTTATACGCATATAATATGAAAAATCAAAAGGGTTGGGTTTAGGATTAAGTTTAAAAATGAGTTTGGGTGGGGATGAAGTGGTTAAGGTTAGGGCTAACATACAGGGCTGGGTTAGGGTTAGGACAAGACAAAGGACTTTGCTGGGGTTAGACCAGGGTGGGCAATCTCAGTCCACGAGGCCGGTGTCCCTGCTGGTTTTAGATGTGTCCTCGAACCAACACAGCTGATTTAAATGGCTAAATTAGCTCCTCAACATGTCCTGAAGTTCTCCAGAGGCCTGGTAATGAACTAATCATGTGATTCAGGTGTGTTGACCCAAGGTGAGATCTAAAGGCCCCTATGATGTCATCCAGGAACTGAAGGTAAAAAAGAGGTTTGTGTCGGCATTTCTTCAAAGCACCTGCCTCCCATATTTAAAGATCAACGCACTCAAACTACACTCTGATTCTTTGTGTTTTTGATGATGTTCAGGTTGTCACTGGTTCATTAGTATTTTTAGTTTTTTAGTAGATGGCATAGGAGGGGGCATATCTGTTCCCTCCACCTGCAGGTACCGATTCCCATTAAATGCATCTCAAGCAAAGCTCTAAAAGCTGTAATATCTCCTCATCTGGTCTCTGGGCATTTGGGTTTCAACTGAAGACATTTTGTACTGTGTTCAAACCTAAGTCTGTACTAATGTTCGTGTACAGGCTCTCGATGTCGATCGTAAACAACAGAGCATTGCTGGGTAGCACTATTTGTCTGACAACCTCCAAAAAGTGATAAGTGTCTTTCAGGTAGCTCGGATGTTTGGTGGAGAGGGGGCCAAGAAGTGGTCTATATACAGAGAGACATTGTAAGTACAGTCCGACACTATAGGTCTGCCTAATGGCACCCAATGTGGTATTGGCCAGCTCCCTGGTTCTTTATGGATTTTCGGTAGCAAATATAATTGTCTTTCACGAGGGGAGTTGGGTCCAAACAAAAAATCCCGCTGTTTCGCGGTGATGTAGTTTTTTTTATAATATAACCGATTGATGATATTATAAATTAGGTTTTGTGACGTTTTTTGTAGACTCTCCCGTGTTGGCCTATAGTATTTAGTATTTGCAAGCTGTCTGTGTGCCTCCCATACATACTGTTGTTTATCCATAATAACAATTTTGCTACCCTTGGGGGCTGTTTTCTTGCAGCTCCCTAATTACTTCCTCCATCCCCCGTTACTACTGGAAGAAATCGATGAAAAATATGAATGTCTGACTGTATGAGTTCCCTCACCTCACCACTAACCTGCTCCCATGTTGGCTCCCAGTGAGATGGTAAGGTAAATTTTGCCTCTGTATTAGTTTTATTTTTATTATTGTATTGTGAAAAATAATCCATGAGTTTAATTCTGCTGTGATATAAATGGAGATCCCTCGGTATGTAAATTAGTCCGTTCTGTGGGGCGAAACAATTCAGATAAATTTAATACATTATTTGGTACCAATCACACAGAATCACTCAAATCAAATACTGACAGCATTCACACAGTTAAATCACTCAATATGCTTTCATACAAGTATTTTGGACATGCTGTTCATAATCAGAAAGAGCAAGTCAAAGATTAACAATTGAAACCTCTAATCACTCTCACAGCACACACAAAAATGGAAACTAGTTCTTTATGCTTTTGGACTGGATTGGCTCGCTACAATCCTTTTAGTCCGGAAATTTTTACAGCGCTGTTATTCACTCTTGCAGGCCTGCTTAGAACAAAAATGAGAAAAAGAGAGCTGATTATTAGCTCATCAAAACACAAACAAAATCACCTGACAGGATTCTAAGTGCACTGTTACCATTTTAAAGTGCCCAATTCTAGACATGTCCATGTTTAATAAAACTTCCTCTATTAAAATAAAAACAAAAAACAATAGAGGTAGTAGACAACACCCAGTAACTGCGTCTGTCCTTTTACAAGAGAAGAAAAATAAACCCATATCGGACAATTCTCCCCATCTTAGACAAAATCTGACCATAAATGTCCTTTTCTAAGTCATGTTCTTCTCTTCACACAACTCTTGGCCTCCAAGGCATAAACTTTGGACTTATAACCGTCATATAAGTCCTCACAGCGCACCAAGCATGGAGAAAACTCAACCTCAGTGCTTCAAAATTCTCACACAAGACTCAAAAACTGTTTCTGTCATTTATCTGCCCAAGGACTTCATCAAATGGACCTCGCTTGGTCCAGTAATCTTCAGCACATGTATATCACTGCCGCCAGTGCTGATTTAAAAACAGTTTCTTGTCTCAATGCACCCAGTATTAACTTATCACATGGACTGCAGCCGATCCATCAATATCAACACAATTGTGTATCCCCATGTACACAACTTATTCTTCACTGTATCACAGCACATCTAGTAATATTTTCACAATTACTTCAACATGGTAAACATTGATTTTCCTTTAAAATCAATTTACCATTAGAACTCAAGATCACAGCTGACTCGATTCTCTGAATCCTGAGTCAGTTAAACACCTTGCTCAACTCAAGGTGTCCTTTTCTCGGACTTCCTCGTCCGAACTCACTCTTTTTACCCCGGCATCTCACCATTTGCTGCTTTCCTTTGTAGCCTGCTGCTTACTTGACAGCCTCATCTGCTTTCTGGTTCCCTTGTGCCACCAATGTGGTTGCTTGAGAGTATCCTTTGCATTTTATGATACTGACCTCGTTTGGGTCATCCAGGACCTTTTCCAGTCCTCCCATTTCTTTCTTCTTTGAAATGTGAGCATTTGTTGCCGCTCTGAAGCCTGCTCTCTTCCATTGAGTGGGCTCCACGTGTGCTGCCCCAAATGCATAAGCTGAATCTGTGTATGTCTTCGCTCTCTTTTCTTTAGCCAGTCTCAGGGCCCTGCTCAGTGCAATTTCTTCTGCTCTCTGAGCTGACTGTTGCCCCTTCAAGTCTCCAGGTCTCTCCGACTTTTCTTCAGCTTCAGCTTTCTTGGTGCAGTCATGTGGTTCTCCTGACTGCATCGGCTAGTTGATTCTCCACTGTGTCATATGCAGTGTTGGGACTAACGCGTTTTTAAGTAACGCGTTACAGTAACTACGTTATTATTGTGGTAACGAGCACGGTAACTAGTTATTATGCCAAAACCAGGAACGCGTTACTCGTTACTGGGATTTAGATAGGCTCGTTACTCGTTACTTCGTGTGGTGGATATCGGAGCTTCCACAGATTCAATAACATTAGCAAGTGGTGGAGGCCAGCAGGTGGATGAAGGAAAAGGGAGGCAAGAGGAGAGACCCGAAGCAGCCGCCGGTCCGCGTGTCAGGTGAACTGAACTTCAGTAAGAAGTTATGACCTGCAGTCTATCGGAGTCAGATATAAACCAAGTTTAGGTGGAGTTTATTTTCGTTATTCTGACTTTTTCCGTACTGCGTGCTAGCTAGCATGACGGAGTTTCTATACAGCTGGGTGGGTGCTATGTTACTGATGTTGAACTTTATTTTGTTCATACGGTTAATTATTAGAGTTGCCAACCGTCCTTTAAAAAACAGAATCGTCTGGTATTCAGAGAAAATATTACGCGTTTCGTACTGAGGTGAAAAGGAACACAGTTTGTCCCGGACTTCAGCTACAATGAAAAAGACACAAAGCTGAAGCTGCACAGCTGCCTCTTCTTCTCTCATTCTCTCCTGTTTCTACTTCAATCATGAAACTGATCAATGATCAGCTGATCGGCTTTTCTCTCTTGTTTATTTATCGCCCACTTTGCGCCAGAAAGAGGAAACCAGCGGATGTTGTGCTAAACAACAGCAGCACGTTTAAGCTTGATCAGCTGTTGTTAGAATTTATTTCATATTAATTTCTAGTATCAGCTGATGTTTGCTGGAGCCACAGCTGTAAAGCTGCTGGTCATGATATCGGTTTGGTTATCTGGTGAGAGGGAAACATGCAGATGAAACCAGGAGATGTCCTTACTGAATCATCAGAGCTGAACAGGTGATGGAGAAACAGGTTTACCTTTTAGGTGGCATGAATGAGTTGAAGGGAAGTTATGAGCTGTTTCTGAGAGACAAATAACACCAGGATCCTTTTCTATGTAGCTGACAGCTGGTAACTGTGCAGGGGCGGGTCTAGCAAAGTGTTGCGGGGGGGGGCAGGTAGGGCATTAACAGGGAAAGGGGGGGACAAGGAAATACTTTTCCTTATTATTCTCATTTAAAATGTCTCGCTTTTAAAAAAATAATTATCTGAGTCTTACAACAAACGATTGATAGATTGATACATATATACCATCAGAACAGTGTACATCACTGTCACAACAGTGTTTGTTTTCATTCAAAGGCTTTATGATTTTTCCTATAATGGTGGGCCGGTCTCTAGTCAAAATGCCCGGGACGATTTTTTTGTCCCAGTCCAGCTCTGTATGCAGCTCATCTGCAGTCTGGTGTTACCTACATCTTCCTATTCAGAAGGCAGAATTTCCAAGTTCTGAGTACAATCAAAAGCACCACGACTGCAGTTTTTGTGTTGGATGTAAAAAGCAGGCTAGAATCATGGCGGCGGTCAACGACGGTCCAGGCGTGGGATTTCTCTCGTGGAAATGTGCACATTATTTTTTCCTATGTATTGGTAGGTGGCACAGTGCACTTGTGGCAAGTAAGCAAGCTAGAAGACTGGCAATCTTGCTGGGTATCCAGTTACAGAAGCAACACATTAACAAGAGAATTCTGAGTAAAACCAAAGTTACTTTCCCTAGTAACTAATTACTTTGAAAGTAACGAGTAACTTGAAGTAACTGAGTTACTTTTTTAGAGAAGTAACTAGTAATATAACTAAGTTACTAATTTAAAGTAACTTACCCAACACTGGTTATATGGTACATCATTCAGGAGCTCCAGTTCCTCTTTGTTTATGGACAGAGTCTGTATCTGTCCCTCTAGTTTCTTATTTTCCTGTTGCAAATCTTGCAAAGACTTTAGGATGCTCTTTACATCCTCTTTCATCCAACCGGATATTCCTTGGCACATGATCATCCATTTGCAACACTCACTGTGGTTCTCTTTCAATGTTTTCATCTCTGCACTGGTCTTCCTGTTCACTTACTGGCCCAGTGTGTCTTCATTCAGCTGCTTCAGTTTCTGTTTTCACTCTAGGGGTGAAACACAATAGTCAACCCAGCAATGTCAATACTGGATTCACCTGAAGTATGCACCAAGCCAACCACAATTATCAGCTCAACAATGTTAATCTTGCATTCACCTCATGAATGCACCAAACCAGCCACTTTTGGTGTAAACACGCACAAAGCTTGAAAATCACCCCTCTGTTCTCTCAGTCCTTTAATTCAGCTGCACACAGCTGTTCACTGAGAAATAGGAAGTCAGCTCAGGCAGTCAAAAGACTGAGCAAATATAAACTCTCTGCTGGTTTTAAAATCAATAAAAACAAAACGTCAAGATCCACTATCTACAATTCAACATCCAGTATCTCAACACTGTATGTTGTCACAGAGATCACCCACTGTAATTCGATTTTCATAGACCCAAAAGTAAGCATATTATTTCCCTAATCACAAGTGAAACCGTGTTTCACCCAGTAATACGTAATCAAACTTTAAAGTGAAACCAAAACTCTTCTTTTTCGAAACTGAAAAGAGGAAGTAACCAGCACCCAATTCTAACTGCGTAGGCTGTTACTCAACAGCTCACACACACACAGAGACAGACCCAGGGCAATTCTTCCTGGATCATTTATCAACATTCAAACCAACACAGTCCGCACTGACTATTCTTCTGGACCTCAGCGGATCCACCAAACTTCAGACCACGCCGGATCTGTTAATATCAACAACGCTGTACACCCAGCTGATTCTACACTTCAGACCACGCCGGATCTGTTACTCCAGCACAATAAACACTGATTTTTTCCTTCAAAATCAGTTTACCAAGAGCCACAAAACCGTTTCTGACTATTTTCTGAAATTCTAAATCCCGTCTCATTCACTGCTGAAGTTCTAGTTCAATGAACACATGTGTCGCAGTTTAAAATTAAGAGGAAGTTGTTCACACCCAACAGCTGCAATGAATGTGTGTGTGTGTCTATTCGAACACAAGCTTTCTCAAATCACACAAAATATAGCATCAAAAAGTCCTTTTCTGACTCCTATTGTCAGGCAATTCATCACCTGAAAATCATGGGATCCGACACCATTTCAAAACCTGGGTATCTGCCAGGCAGTGATACACGCAACATTCAGTGTCAAATCAGTCAACCTTGACGCCTGCACTGACTCAGAGTAGACTCAGAAATATTCACTCAATACTTCTCACAACCAGCAATGTTTCTTTACAGGACCACAGCAGATCCACTGACATTTATCAACATTAACTCAGTAATGTCAACATTTATTCTTCTCAACATTACTTTCTCAGAAAACCTATCAAACACTTGGCTTCCTGAAATTCTGCCTCACATGAGAAAACCTTGCACAACCCAAGGTTTGTTTGTCGCACCTCTATGTCCAAGATTACTTTCTCTATGAAACAATAACTTTCACATAAACAAACAAATAAACAAAACAGTGAAGAAGGCGCAGCAGCGCCTCTTCTTTCTCAGGAGACTGAAAAGATTCGGCATGAGCCCCCGCATCCTCAGGACCTTCTATCGCTGTGCCATTGAGAGCATCCTCACCGGATGCATCACCACCTGGTATGGCAACAGCACCGCTTACAACCGCAAAGCTCTCCAGAGAGTAGTGCGGTGTGCTGAACGGATAATTGGAGGTGAGCTTCCCTCCCTCCAAGACATCTACAGGAAGCGGTGCCTGAGGAAAGTGGGAGGATCATCAAAGACTCCAGTCACCCCAGCCATAAACTCTTCAGACTACTTCCATCAGGAAGGAGGTTCTGCAGCATCCGGTCCCGAACCAGCAGACTGAGAGACAGCTTTTTCCACCAGGCCATCAGACTGCTGAACACGTCATAGACACCTCACCCTCACTACTGGAACTTCAACATTATGCACTCCATACTGTACATTAATGCCACTGTTTTACACATACCTACCTCTGTATATTTTATATATCTTATTTTATTGTTTACTCTATTTCATTTGTAAAACATGTATATAAACACTCACACACACACACACACACACACACACACACGTAGAAAAACATATTTAGTACACACATTCAGTAATGTATATACCTTTATATATGGTACATATATTTATTACTTTTTAGATTAACCATTTTTATATTTTGCTTGTTGCACGTTATTGTATTTTGCACAACTCTGTTGCTTGTGAAGCTCGCACACAAGAATTTCACTCGCATGTACTGTACCAGTGTACCTGCACATGTGACGTGACAATAAAGATGATTTGATTTGATTTGATTTGAAGAGTTTATTTTTAATAAGACATTCTTCAGGTTGAATAAAGACACTCAGACGGTTTGAATATAATACGTGCACGGGTGAGGACTCTGGCGAGACCCACACTGAGTGCAGGCGACAGTTCTTTATTTATGCAAGTACATCACATTTCCTCTTTTACAAGTTCCTCTAAACCAATGGTTGTGTGTGTGGGTGTGTGTGAGTCACATGTGTGTCTGGCTGCTTCTTCTAGGAAACGTGGTGCACTTTTGAACTCTTGTGGTTTGGGTGCTGCATCTGTTTCCTGTTTAACTTATTTGTGATGTAGAGTTAAATGTCAGCTTGCAAAACAGTGGAAAAGTTCAGCAAATCTTGTGAAATATATGAACACTTCATGATATGCTTGTTAATGAAAGATAATAAAACAACGAATAAAAACACATAAAACATAAAATCTTACAATCCTGAATCCTGCAGCTTATCACACATTTGATTTCCATGTGGGTGAGGGCAGACTGAGGGACCCACTGCTGCACATCATCTGTGAGGCTTTGCACCCTAATTGTCTGTCCTGAATCAGTCTTATTAGGTAATGTTCAAATAATTTTATCATCCCACTGTTTTCAGTGTGGGAGAAAGTACTCAGGGCCTTCAAGTTACACACTATGAAAGGCAGCAACAAGTTTAATATTCAGAAACCTAAAGTATGTATCAGCAGCAGAATGGAGCTAAAAATAAATGTTTGTTTCAGTTCTATGAAGCTTTGAGTATTTTGGATTAGTAGCACTGCTGTGTTTGTTGCATCATATTGCTGTAATTGTTTATATGCTTTATATATTCTGAGGTAAGTTCATATTCTGTTATGTGTTTGTATACTTTCTGCCCAGTTTGACCCATTTAGCAGAAGTCAGCCTGTTTAAGGCTCTGATATCTATTCTGTATGACTTAAAGCAGTTATGACATGGTCTGATTTGTGTGCACTACGTGCTTCGAATATTGTCTGTAGTTTTTTGTTTTATACAGTTGTCAGCCAGGCATCTAACTATGAAAAAATTACACTCCAAAAGACCCCGGGCTTCTGAAAAAACAACCCGGGCTTAAGCCCAGTAAGCCACCCCCCCGCTCCGCCACTGCTGGACAAGAAGATGAGCCTTCATTTCCTGACCGCACCTCAAATGTGTGATAATATTTCAGTTCAGCCCCGGAAATTTAATGGTTCTCAACCTGCTGGTGAACCAATTCAGTCTTTGTAGAGCAGATTCGCTACGGCAGCTCTTTAACATCGAGGTTGGTAATAAAACGTTTCCACCTGTTGGGCAGACCAGTGGCCAAAAAATGCTCCAGCAAAGGAATTAAAGAGTCAATAAATGTATTTCTGAGCTCTTCTTCTATCATGTAAAAACATGTGATGTGGATCAAACGGCTGTTCCTCCCTCTCAGCTGTGTCAGTTAAAATAAAGATCCTATATCCCTCATGAACAATAGAGTTTGGCAGCAGGACAAGAGACGTTTCTCAGAACCTTCTGGATTATTAGGCCAGAACAAAGGTTACAATATCCGCCTAATTGGCTCGTCAAAAAGTGGTTAAGAAGGTGGTTTTATGTCAAGACAAATCATGTTTTACGGAGCTCCTCAGAAGCCCCAACAACATGACAGAGGTGACTTTTTACAAGCAGAAACAGGACGTGTTACTCAACGTTCAAAACCTGTTTCAGGCCCCACATTTCACTGCCTGCTCCCTGCAGCAACGTCCTCGACTTACGAGCTGATTCTTTTGTCTTCAGCTAACCTGACTCATCGCCTCATCACCCTCTTCCTCCCAATCAATCTGCACTATCAGAACTGGGTCAAAGATTAGCTCAGTCAGCAGAAGCAGAAATCAATACATTCATTACGAAAAGACAACAACTGTAGACATGACTGCAGACGCCCGATCTAAAAATCTTAAAAAATTACATCATTTACTGATGGCTCCCATCAATACTGTCAAACATCACATATAAGTCAGTTCTACCACTGATGCTTTAGAATACAAGCAGCATTTAACCAAGTCAATCTAAGTCAATATAAACATTATTTTATAATGTGAGCAGGTTGTTGTGCACGAGTCGCAGTGACAGAGTGTTTCCTGCTGTGTCTTGTTACGGGTCCGAAATTGTGGATGAGAGTAAAACAATGATGGTCCAGAAGAGGTCGGTCAAACAATTGATTTTTAATGAATACACGCAGCGTGGGGAGATGTAAACTGCAACACATCAGTTGTAAATCCCCGTCCAAAAATACACTTCAGATTGCTTTTATAACATCAGGGTATTGTAACGCCCCCTCTTGCGTTTACAAGCACATAATTTGCATCTTAAGAACATTATTTGCCTCTTTACAGACAATGATCAATTTTAAGAGATAAATGCAGACACAGAAATTCCCCTTTCTGGCATCCATCCAAATATGGTGATGATCTCAGGCCTTTGAGGTCCCCATGGACTTGTCCTCCTTGTGTCACCTGTTGCTAGGCAAACTCAAATGCAACAAGAAGCTGAATACATTCAGGCCTTTGCTCAGCTACTATTTTACTGTAACAATATACTCAGCATATAAGCTTTTAAGATTATAGATTTAACTCAACGATTTAAGTGGTTGTAACTGCACCTGTAATAAACATGTTAATATTTGATTATGATAACCTCTGTAATACAAATTATAACATAATGCCAGCAACCTCACTAAATGCTTGGATGAAATGATAATTAATGCAATGATAAAGATGATGGTTATGTAAAATAATCCCTGTAATTCCACAATTCCCTCTCTTGACGTCTCTTCCAGAGACGTCACTACATCATTTCCTTGTGTCACTCTTCGACTCGCTCTGTCACCTCTAGATCCCTTAATAGCATCATGGGCCCCGAAACCGCCATTCCCAGGTCCACTGCCTTCGCTCTGACCCTCTCTAGCCGTCCCCTGACTCAGCAAATCAGACAATAACCTCATGTCATCTAGGTGGTCCAGTAATAAAACGCCAGCTCCCACTTGAAAACACTTCATGCTTAAGTGGTCTCTGCTCCTTTCCTGGGTCCCTCTCTAGTGGAAATCTAGTGGAATGGACCCTCGTCATCAATCACTAAGTAAACTGAATTGGCGCAGGTCTCAAATAAGAAGCAGAAGACACTTGGGCCTTCGCTCAGGCCTGCTACTAGATTTATGTGTATTGTAAGCATGCATGCAATTAACCTGCTATGTTCTCATCTTCCCTCAACATGTATCACCTGGACACTCTCACCAGTGAAGCTTAAAACCCTCTTGGATAGAACATCAACTCTAAACAAGCACAGATATGCAATGTGTATAAAATGAACTAAACCTGTGAATAGAATGAATGTGATGACAAACATATTCAATGCAATATGAACCCTGTAAACAATATTACTGATAAACAATGCTGTAAAACATGTTCTTAATGCAATCATAATAATGCAGATTATATAGTAGGAATAAAAGAATTTCTGAATCCCCACATTCCCTCTTCTGACATTCCGACAAGGAATATCACCACACCTTATGTTGTATCACTCCCTGCCCCACTCTATGGGTTCTAAGTTCATCTAATAGATGCCCTCAACCCAGCCAGGGTTCGCAACCCTTGCCATTATCTTTACCAACAATCCTCTGACACAAGGAATGATACAACAACTAGCGATGACCAGTATTCCCAAAAATACAGTCAAAGAAAACATCACTGACATAGCCACACCTTTCCATTGTCCAAACACAGATGTCATCCAGGACGCCAGCAGATTTTCGATACCTGAGTGCTCATGCATGGTTTTAGACAATTCGATTTTGCTCTCCCGTCAGTGAACTCGGACCCAATTGTTCTGCGAACCCCATCATGGCGTCCCTGGTTTGGTTAGAGAGTCTCAGCAGGTTGTAATGAACATAATGCGGCCAACATTTTTATTAGGCGTTACCCAAAGAAATATACTCTCCAATCCTGCAACTACCTGACTTACCAGCTTGTACTCATTAGGAACTCCCCTGGGCACTCCTATGGAGTCTATCCAGGTCGGCGAGTTCAAACGAGGATCATATGCATGGGTACCCTGGGTCCCTCTTTGGGCCAAAATGTATCTCTTACGTATGGCAGCTAAAGTTCGCGTGTTATGTTGTGAAATAGCCTTTACCTGGTTTCCAATAAGCATGAGCGGAGCTCCCAATCGCACCATCGCACATGTCCCTACGCTTCCCATAGGAACACGAGTATTTTCCCCACAGTAATAATAGAGCCCACTTCTTGCCCATGTTCCAATTACCGTGCTAGGGTCGCTTACATTGTTGGTGGTTCGTCCCGTGAGTGTGACAGCACACCTAGTTGGGTCGATCTCTCCCACCTTGTACTTTTCATTATCTGTAGAAAACTTGAAACATGTAATTATCTTATTTTAGCATAAATGGTCCCACTGCTGTCTGCTTTGAAATGGGAGGGAAAAGTCTGGACAACAAAATACAGTTGCCAGTAGTCCCTGCACTTCTAGTTAACTGTAACATACAATCATAGCCCCACTCATCCTCTAATGCAATGGTGCGGGCTCTGTAAACAACCGTGACCTAGCTGAAGCACAGGCAACACAGTCAGATACATGTTGTTCTCTAGCATTTTGAGCCACCCAATCAAGCCAGAGGTTACTGTCCTTGAAACCCGTGGCGCGCTTTATCAACTCCTTAGGCTTCAGTCTAAAGTAATCTGTTGTCAGAAGTACTCTCCCTTTTGGTTCCTGTTCCTTTTCAGCTACTGTTCCCCAAGTTACCATCTGATCAGTCAGAGTGGTAATTAAGCTTTCTGCGAGCGGCTTAGACTTTGCATCAACTAAATTTACCCTAAGCATATCATGGAGTGATTGCAGACCCGTACATCATACGCTCTCCAGCTACTACTAGCTCCTGTACACTTAATGACGTCACACAAATCAAATGTGAATGAGCTGGTAGACCCTTTACCATAATTCAACTCTATGCCCTTATTCATGCTGAGACACTCATCACCTTTACCTGACACCTCGCGCTTTTGTCTTTTTACCGATCCTGTTTTAGCAACTACAGTCTCAGGAAGCGCTGGGCTGGACTGGCCTCCGTGTTCAGACAAGTGGTCCGGAGTGCCCTGCAAAATATAGACAATAAACAACACAGCCATCGTTAATATCATTGCATACAATAAACATGTAGTTGTAAGGAACATTCTAATCAGTTTTCTCATTACGTGTCTCTGATTCGTGTGTTTGCATCATGTTATATAAACTTTGTATACTTTGTAGTGCATTATGCTAAACAAACAAAACCTTTCAATTCCCCAACCCTATCTGTCTCCTCAACGGGTTGTATGTTTTCAATGTTTCCTTATTATTTTGTCATAAAAATAAATCAAACAAATAACTTAAGCTGTGTGACGGCACCTCGCCTTTACGCCAGGCTGTGAGCTGCCCTAAATCTACTTGCTACACCCCCTTTTTTCACCTAGTTTAATTTTTTCAATCCTAGTTTAAACTATTCCTGACTTCCCTCAATGCACACTGTAAAGTGTAAAAGATACAATTAGCTTTCTCCTGGTAAAAAGTCCTACATTATTTTCTCAACCTTTGGAAATATCCTCTATCGAGTTAACCCGTTTCATTTTTCAAACTTCGGCCTGATTTCTTCGCCCCCTTTAACGGGTAGCGCATATCCGATCTGAACACTGTGTTTGGGCAATTTACGAATTGTTGCAGGATTTCTATGTTATGTAAAGTTCCTCTCATCCCTTTTATGCTTCCATTATAACCTATGTCTAACAAGCTTTTGATCTTCTTTGTAATATAAACAACTAGGTGTATTTGTGCTCTGTTTTTCTCCTTTCTCTGGTTGGTTCCGTTCGGTCTGGGGCTTCCAGGATTCTCGCCCCCCTGTGGTCGCTGTGGTCCTGAACTCTTCTCCTGTAAAAGATAGAAAACAAAAAGCCTCTCTCTGCTACACCTCACTAATCTACTGTGTTCATCCAATGTTCCTTTAATTATTCAAACTTGGTTCACAATATCATGTTCTGGGCTTTATCCTTTTTATTAACTTTACTTAATCTCAATGCTCTTTATGTGTGTGAGCAACGCTTTTAGTTTCATTAAACACACCCCAGGTAAAATATACACCATCCCCATGTCAGCCTAAATCTGCGCTGGAAAGCACGCTTCAAAATTTCTATCAGGATTTATGCCTCTTTTTGCTTCAGGCATATACATAACATGCAAAAATTACTGTTAATGCCAGTTAGACAAGTTTCCATTATTTACAACATTTTGTTTCACCCGTCTCACCCTCACATGTTTCCTGTTCACTTATTGCATACTTATCTTTAACACCGTCTGCCTCACTAGTTGCTAAGCAGAAACAAAGCACCATGTGTTCCACCTTTGCCCTATAAACTAAATCTATGTCATGTTTATGTCTGTAAGCATGTTTTGCATTCATTCATTACACTCCACGCCATCCCTGCAAGTTAAGAGCTATACAGTTAAAAGCTACAGGCCTTTGTCCTCGCCTATTTTAAATCAAGCAGGGGAGTTTCATTTTACTTTAAAAATAACTTTATTTAAAAATAACAATTTCTGCCTCAGTTTTACCATATCTAAATTATCAACAACCCCAAAAGTCATAAAATGATCCTAGAACTCATTTCAAATTACCCCTTAAATACCCCCTTTATATTTGGACACACCAAATGTGTCCAAATACATAAAAACTCAAAAAACTCAAAATGCATCACCTGGGCTTAGTAAATTAAAGGAAAAAGGTTAGTCATATTATCTCTCCAAACACCTCAGCAATCCTCCTCTCCGGTAGATCTGCTCCAGCCCTGTAAACCTGTGTTTAAGGAATAAAATCAATTTAATCATCATGTCAAATCTTCTCAAACTCCTTGCTCCATGCAAAAGTCTGGATCCTTGGAATTTCCTGGAAACAAAACCTGTACTTTACATTTCATACTCAGTTTTTCCCCACTTATGATCCAACCTGTGTTACAACAAAGACTAAACTTAAAACAGAACAGTCATCAATCATGTGTTTCTTCAGTTAATGGTAACATGAGTTATATCAAAAAATGTTTCCCTTTTAGCATTTAGCATTTTATAATGTAATAACATAATCCAACCCCAGTAAATAAAACAAAATTCCCTCCAAGCAAACATCAGCATCCCCAGAATTAAGTCTTCCACTCCTCCTGTTTGTCAACATTTTATTCATCCCCACCTTGGTCCAGTCACACACTCACTCACATGCATTAACATCAGGTCTTGCTGATAGTGTGGACTCCCTCGCAAATAATCAGAGTCTTCACTCTCAGCAACATGAGCTCATTCATTTGTTTTATTTTGTTTTCTCTTTTTTAGAAAATAGTTCTTTATGGTTTTGTCTGGATTGGCTCGCGGCAATCTTTTAGACAGGGACTTTCAATCTGATCAGGTCCCCACAGGTAGCCTTTCCTCCACCCATTGAAATCTGGAAAAGTCACCTCATATTTGTTTGTCCGGAAATTTTGTCAGCGCTGTCAGTTCACTTTCTTCCAGGCCTGCTTAAGAACAAAAATGGGAAAGAAAGAGAGCTGATTATTAGCTCATCAAAGTACAAAACAAAATCACCTGACAGGTTTTTTCTAAGTCCACTGTTACAAAAACTATGGGCCCTTTTAGACATGTCCATGTTTATCAAAACTCCCTCTATTAAAATGAAAAACAACAGCCCCAAAAAATCTTAAACAATCTTAAATTTCACCCATTCAACGCACTGAAAACCTTGTCAAACCTGCACCGTTTTACACACAACCATGTCCCCTTTGACACTTCACCATACTTAGATTCAGCCTAAAATATAAACACGTTATAACAATGTGTCAACACTAAATTATAAATTTCTTGTCCAAATCTGCACCTCTGAACTGTCTACTTTGCTTCCCTTCCTTAAGGCCTCAATCACACACACACACAGGAAGCTCCTCTGTCGTCACTCACTCCAGCTAATTTACATACTGAATCATATCTCCACAAGTAAACTTGGCAAGAGAAATACATGTTTAAACCTTATCACATTATTCAATTATTTTCATTTTCTTTCTATACTAATCACTTACTTTGATCAATCAGTGCAAGAGCACTCCTAAGTCACCCTTTTAAACTACTTTAATCACTTCTCTTTTGTTTTTGTTTTTCCATAACTCACTCCCTTGTCATACAGCTTTGTTTGAGTTATTCCACAACTCTATTTTATCCAAGTGTGTTTTAAGTGTATTTTCTTCAACATTCACACCATTTTAACACTCATGAAATTAGCAGGCTGATTTAATTACGTATGTTTGTGTTCTTAGCCAGGTTTTAATCGCTATCTTATGCATTAATCTTCATCAGGTTATCTCTGTAAGGTTAGTGCATTTTCTGTTTGTATGTGTGATTTTTATAAATGTTTCTTTGTGATCTTTGTGATCTTGTAAATGTTTCTTTTGCAGTGTTTCAGACTCCTTTTGACAGGGTGTGTTTCTCTCTCTCTGGCTCATCACTGGTCATTGTTAGTGGCATTTCCCCTCCGCCTGTGCCCAGCGGCTTTACCCTTGAAGTCCGTCTCCTCCAGTGACTCCAAGGTCACTCCGGGACTTAGGTTCAAGCAATCGTGACTGCGCCTTGCCTTAGGTTGTCCCAGGGTTTCGAGGTGGGATCTTACCCGTCATGGGCTGTCCAGCCTTCCATGCTCGCCTGATACAGGGGCCAACTGGGCAAGGGTGTTATCAGGTCTAGGGGACACACTGGTTCTGGAAATTAAAGGAGTGTAAACTGCTTTCTTTATTTCATGTGTGTATTAAACTTTCCAACAATAATTTCACATGTAACAGTTTGTGTACGTGCGTTTTCACTTCATTAATGTAATTGTTAGTTCATGTATTTATTTCTCTCGGTCTGTCTCTTTTCTAAAACCTGTAATTAATATAATTTTATTACTTTATTACATGTTTCTTAAAACATGCATTCGCTTCATCTTCTTAGAATTTAACTCGTCTGTCTATTTCTCTGGGTGCTCCCCTGACATCATCAATCACTCACACAGCAGCACAGTATTTTCTGTTTCTTTTTCCTCTTTCTACAAATTAATCAAACACTTGTTTTTCATATTTACAGTCTACAAACCCTCTTTAGTTTTACTAAGTCTTGGTCTAAAAACAATACACCCTCTTCTCACACACACTTTTAAATATACTAAGTTTTTGCCTTTGTCATTTTTGTGACATCATTCACCCAATACTTTCATAATCGTCTCACACACACTGCCTTTTCTCTCAACCTCCCACTTTTCACTCATTCTACTATAAACCTCCCTAGTGTTATTATTACTTATTTACTATTTGATACAAATCACACAGAGTCACTCAAATCAAATACTGACAGCATTCACACAGTTAAAATCACTCAAAATACGCTTTCCTAAGAGTATTTTACAGGCATGCTTTTCAAACTCAGAGAGAGCAAATGAAATAAGAACAATTGAAACCTCTAATCCTTCTCACAGCACACGCATAAAATGGAAAAATAAAACACCACAGCCTTTATTTCTGAAGAGAGGTTACTACTGAAAGTAATATGTTAGTCTTAAGTATATACAATGCACTCCATATATATATATATATATATATATATATATATATATATATAACTCAAAACTCAGTCAATTACTATACATGCACTACAGCAACTCAAACTTTATTTATAACCCTCTAATAAACATAAATGGCGTCTTAAACACACGCATTCAACAATGTTTGCAGCAGTACTTGTGAAACCAACTGTGGTTTAAGCAGTTCACAGCTTCTTAATTTGCATTTTATTGACTTCTAGGACATTCTAGTCTCTAATTCCTCTGTTTTCATGTTATCTCCCGTTTGACACACGCAAACACACACTCCCCCTAAAAACCCACAAAAAACTATCCCTAAAAACACACACAAGAACCCTTAAGAAACTTCATTCATTTATTTATTATTATTTTAAACCCTTAAGATGTTGTGCTGTGTTTCCTCTGTGCCCGTTGCAACCTATATTAACATAAAGCCAAAATGTAAACAAGTCTGTCAAATCTAACTACTTATATATTATCGGACTAAAAAACCACTTACAATCTTCTAAAGTCCTCCTTAACCCAACAAACATCAAACGACTTACACCTATATGTATCACTCAAAGTCAACCACAATACCTGAGAAACACCAAATGTAACTGTATATATTATCTCAAACTGAAACAAAACCCATCTAAAAATCCTAACACATCTTACTTGAACACACCAAAAGAGACATCACTTACAGACATATTTATTAATGAAATTATTTCAAAGTCAATTTCAGTTTTCAGACCCCAAATAATGGTCCTAAGTATCAACAGTTTATGTATTCTATCTCAAAACCCAGCAAAAAAGTCATACAGTCATGGCAAGAAATAAAACTTTACTTACAGTATTGTAATAAACAAAACCAGCGTCTTAAATACAGGCATTCAGCAATGTGTAACAGTCTCTATAAACTTCCTAAAACTCTAGGGACCTCGCAGCTGCCTCATTTTCACACACACACACACAGTCTAAAAATAATACCAGCCTGACTCACAGACTCCTCTCACACACAATTTTACACAGACGTCTTTATAATTACAATAACAACAATTATCAGGCCTGAAATTGCACAACCTACCGAATTTTGACAAATTTAAATTAACCCTCCAAGGGATAAACTCCAAGTTTTTTGCGATCAATTAACCAGTCTCGGCCCCGGACCGTGGTCACATATCTAATGCCCTAACACAATTTAAAAGCGTCAACCAACTCAACCCCTGCCGAAAAGCTCTATTTTGGGGCATTTCACATCCCAGGCTTCCCCGAAGTTTTAAGTTAAAGTTACATGCCCGAAACCCGGTTTCTACTGACCAAAAAAGTGCAAACCACCGCCCCGGACGGTAAACTGACCTAGTCAGTAGCTATTTTGGGCCGTCCTCAGTTGCCCACGATTGCCAATCGGACTATCCCTTCCCAAGGAAAATCCTGACCGTCGTCAGGAAATTTGGAGCGTCACCTCCGAACAATGCACTTCTTAGAATTCCCAGAATCCCGTACTACAAAAATTTAATTACTTTTGAAGACACCCCATAAAATTACACAAGCAATGTTATTGATGTCCAAGCCCGGCTTTATGTTCAATTGAGACTTTACTGTCACAAACTCTTCGCCAATAACCTATAACTCTAAATTCACTCTGCAGTCCAACTGCTTTAAATACACTTATTCTCTTTACTCTTTACTTATTTTCAACGTTTCATTATCTTTACTTCAACTTATACTTTAGTTCTCATGAGATTTTCACCAAAATCAAAACAGACATTTACCAGTAATTTCAGTGAGTAAACTTTTAATTTTGTAATATCCAATTGGAACATTTTGGAAATAATTCAACAGGTAGTGCCTTACCTTTGAATAAGCCGGCTTATGTCCACTCACTTCGACCACTGACTCGTGTCTGCCCGTT
Source organism: Oreochromis niloticus (assembly GCF_001858045.2). Lineage (NCBI taxonomy): Eukaryota > Metazoa > Chordata > Actinopteri > Cichliformes > Cichlidae > Oreochromis > Oreochromis niloticus. The sequence continues at coordinate 34,354 of NW_020329149.1, read as the reverse complement.
CGAGCGCCTCGGACCCTCTCGGTCTCAATCTCCAACTCTCTCCCGCTCAACCCTCGGCCAATGCACCAAATGTTACGGGTCCGAAATTGTGGACGAGAGTAAAACAATGATGGTCCAGAAGAGGTCGATCAAACAATTGATTTTTAATGAATACACGCAGCGTGGGGAGATGTAAACTGCAACACATCAGTTGTAAATCCCCGTCCAAAAATACACTTCAGATTGCTTTTATAACATCAGGGTATTGTAACGCCCCCTCTTGCGTTTACAAGCACATAATTTGCATCTTAAGAACATTATTTGCCTCTTTACAGACAATGATCAATTTTAAGAGATAAATGCAGACACAGAAGTTCCCCTTTCTGGCATCCATCCAAATATGGTGATGATCTCAGGCCTTTGAGGTCCCCATGGACTTGTCCTCCTTGTGTCACCTGTTGCTAGGCAAACTCAAATGCAACAAGAAGCTGAATACATTCAGGCCTTTGCTCAGCTACTATTTTACTGTAACAATATACTCAGCATATAAGCTTTTAAGATTATAGATTTAACTCAACGATTTAAGTGGTTGTAACTGCACCTGTAATAAACATGTTAATATTTGATTATGATAACCTCTGTAATACAAATTATAACATAATGCCAGCAACCTCACTAAATGCTTGGATGAAATGATAATTAATGCAATGATAAAGATGATGGTTATGTAAAATAATCCCTGTAATTCCACAATTCCCTCTCTTGACGTCTCTTCCAGAGACGTCACTACATCATTTCCTTGTGTCACTCTTCGACTCGCTCTGTCACCTCTAGATCCCTTAATAGCATCATGGGCCCCGAAACCGCCATTCCCAGGTCCACTGCCTTCGCTCTGACCCTCTCTAGCCGTCCCCTGACTCAGCAAATCAGACAATAACCTCATGTCATCTAGGTGGTCCAGTAATAAAACGCCAGCTCCCACTTGAAAACACTTCATGCTTAAGTGGTCTCTGCTCCTTTCCTGGGTCCCTCTCTAGTGGAAATCTAGTGGAATGGACCCTCGTCATCAATCACTAAGTAAACTGAATTGGCGCAGGTCTCAAATAAGAAGCAGAAGACACTTGGGCCTTCGCTCAGGCCTGCTACTAGATTTATGTGTATTGTAAGCATGCATGCAATTAACCTGCTATGTTCTCATCTTCCCTCAACATGTATCACCTGGACACTCTCACCAGTGAAGCTTAAAACCCTCTTGGATAGAACATCAACTCTAAACAAGCACAGATATGCAATGTGTATAAAATGAACTAAACCTGTGAATAGAATGAATGTGATGACAAACATATTCAATGCAATATGAACCCTGTAAACAATATTACTGATAAACAATGCTGTAAAACATGTTCTTAATGCAATCATAATAATGCAGATTATATAGTAGGAATAAAAGAATTTCTGAATCCCCACATTCCCTCTTCTGACATTCCGACAAGGAATATCACCACACCTTATGTTGTATCACTCCCTGCCCCACTCTATGGGTTCTAAGTTCATCTAATAGATGCCCTCAACCCAGCCAGGGTTCGCAACCCTTGCCATTATCTTTACCAACAATCCTCTGACACAAGGAATGATACAACAACTAGCGATGACCAGTATTCCCAAAAATACAGTCAAAGAAAACATCACTGACATAGCCACACCTTTCCATTGTCCAAACACAGATGTCATCCAGGACGCCAGCAGATTTTCGATACCTGAGTGCTCATGCATGGTTTTAGACAATTCGATTTTGCTCTCCCGTCAGTGAACTCGGACCCAATTGTTCTGCGAACCCCATCATGGCGTCCCTGGTTTGGTTAGAGAGTCTCAGCAGGTTGTAATGAACATAATGCGGCCAACATTTTTATTAGGCGTTACCCAAAGAAATATACTCTCCAATCCTGCAACTACCTGACTTACCAGCTTGTACTCATTAGGAACTCCCCTGGGCACTCCTATGGAGTCTATCCAGGTCGGCGAGTTCAAACGAGGATCATATGCATGGGTACCCTGGGTCCCTCTTTGGGCCAAAATGTATCTCTTACGTATGGCAGCTAAAGTTCGCGTGTTATGTTGTGAAATAGCCTTTACCTGGTTTCCAATAAGCATGAGCGGAGCTCCCAATCGCACCATCGCACATGTCCCTACGCTTCCCATAGGAACACGAGTATTTTCCCCACAGTAATAATAGAGCCCACTTCTTGCCCATGTTCCAATTACCGTGCTAGGGTCGCTTACATTGTTGGTGGTTCGTCCCGTGAGTGTGACAGCACACCTAGTTGGGTCGATCTCTCCCACCTTGTACTTTTCATTATCTGTAGAAAACTTGAAACATGTAATTATCTTATTTTAGCATAAATGGTCCCACTGCTGTCTGCTTTGAAATGGGAGGGAAAAGTCTGGACAACAAAATACAGTTGCCAGTAGTCCCTGCACTTCTAGTTAACTGTAACATACAATCATAGCCCCACTCATCCTCTAATGCAATGGTGCGGGCTCTGTAAACAACCGTGACCTAGCTGAAGCACAGGCAACACAGTCAGATACATGTTGTTCTCTAGCATTTTGAGCCACCCAATCAAGCCAGAGGTTACTGTCCTTGAAACCCGTGGCGCGCTTTATCAACTCCTTAGGCTTCAGTCTAAAGTAATCTGTTGTCAGAAGTACTCTCCCTTTTGGTTCCTGTTCCTTTTCAGCTACTGTTCCCCAAGTTACCATCTGATCAGTCAGAGTGGTAATTAAGCTTTCTGCGAGCGGCTTAGACTTTGCATCAACTAAATTTACCCTAAGCATATCATGGAGTGATTGCAGACCCGTACATCATACGCTCTCCAGCTACTACTAGCTCCTGTACACTTAATGACGTCACACAAATCAAATGTGAATGAGCTGGTAGACCCTTTACCATAATTCAACTCTATGCCCTTATTCATGCTGAGACACTCATCACCTTTACCTGACACCTCGCGCTTTTGTCTTTTTACCGATCCTGTTTTAGCAACTACAGTCTCAGGAAGCGCTGGGCTGGACTGGCCTCCGTGTTCAGACAAGTGGTCCGGAGTGCCCTGCAAAATATAGACAATAAACAACACAGCCATCGTTAATATCATTGCATACAATAAACATGTAGTTGTAAGGAACATTCTAATCAGTTTTCTCATTACGTGTCTCTGATTCGTGTGTTTGCATCATGTTATATAAACTTTGTATACTTTGTAGTGCATTATGCTAAACAAACAAAACCTTTCAATTCCCCAACCCTATCTGTCTCCTCAACGGGTTGTATGTTTTCAATGTTTCCTTATTATTTTGTCATAAAAATAAATCAAACAAATAACTTAAGCTGTGTGACGGCACCTCGCCTTTACGCCAGGCTGTGAGCTGCCCTAAATCTACTTGCTACACCCCCTTTTTTCACCTAGTTTAATTTTTTCAATCCTAGTTTAAACTATTCCTGACTTCCCTCAGTGCACACTGTAAAGTGTAAAAGATACAATTAGCTTTCTCCTGGTAAAAAGTCCTACATTATTTTCTCAACCTTTGGAAATATCCTCTATCGAGTTAACCCGTTTCATTTTTCAAACTTCGGCCTGATTTCTTCGCCCCCTTTAACGGGTAGCGCATATCCGATCTGAACACTGTGTTTGGGCAATTTACGAATTGTTGCAGGATTTCTATGTTATGTAAAGTTCCTCTCATCCCTTTTATGCTTCCATTATAACCTATGTCTAACAAGCTTTTGATCTTCTTTGTAATATAAACAACTAGGTGTATTTGTGCTCTGTTTTTCTCCTTTCTCTGGTTGGTTCCGTTCGGTCTGGGGCTTCCAGGATTCTCGCCCCCCTGTGGTCGCTGTGGTCCTGAACTCTTCTCCTGTAAAAGATAGAAAACAAAAAGCCTCTCTCTGCTACACCTCACTAATCTACTGTGTTCATCCAATGTTCCTTTAATTATTCAAACTTGGTTCACAATATCATGTTCTGGGCTTTATCCTTTTATTAACTTTACTTAATCTCAATGCTCTTTATGTGTGTGAGCAACGCTTTTAGTTTCATTAAACACACCCCAGGTAAAATATACACCATCCCCATGTCAGCCTAAATCTGCGCTGGAAAGCACGCTTCAAAATTTCTATCAGGATTTATGCCTCTTTTTGCTTCAGGCATATACATAACATGCAAAATTACTGTTAATGCCAGTTAGACAAGTTTCCATTATTTACAACATTTTGTTTCACCCGTCTCACCCTCACATGTTTCCTGTTCACTTATTACATACTTATCTTTAACACCGTCTGCCTCACTAGTTGCTAAGCAGAAACAAAGCACCATGTGTTCCACCTTTGCCCTATAAACTAAATCTATGTCATGTTTGTGTCTGTAAGCATGTTTTGCATTCATTCATTACACTCCACGCCATCCCTGCAAGTTAAGAGCTATACAGTTAAAAGCTACAGGCCTTTGTCCTCGCCTATTTTAAATCAAGCAGGGGAGTTTCATTTTACTTTAAAAATAACTTTATTTAAAAATAACAATTTCTGCCTCAGTTTTACCATATCTAAATTATCAACAACCCCAAAAGTCATAAAATGATCCTAGAACTCATTTCAAATTACCCTTAAATACCCCCTTTATATTTGGACACACCAAATGTGTCCAAATACATAAAAACTCAAAAAACTCAAAATGCATCACCTGGGCTTAGTAAATTAAAGGAAAAAGGTTAGTCATATTATCTCTCCAAACTCCTCAGCAATCCTCCTCTCCGGTAGATCTGCTCCAGCCCTGTAAACCTGTGTTTAAGGAATAAAATCAATTTAATCATCATGTCAAATCTTCTCAAACTCCTTGCTCCATGCAAAAGTCTGGATCCTTGGAATTTCCTGGAAACAAAACCTGTACTTTACATTTCATACTCAGTTTTTCCCCACTTATGATCCAACCTGTGTTACAACAAAGACTAAACTTAAAACAGAACAGTCATCAATCATGTGTTTCTTCAGTTAATGGTAACATGAGTTATATCAAAAAATGTTTCCCTTTTAGCATTTAGCATTTTATAATGTAATAACATAATCCAACCCCAGTAAATAAAACAAAATTCCCTCCAAGCAAACATCAGCATCCCCAGAATTAAATCTTCCACTCCTCCTGTTTGTCAACATTTTATTCATCCCCACCTTGGTCCAGTCACACACTCACTCACATGCATTAACATCAGGTCTTGCTGATAGTGTGGACTCCCTCGCAAATAATCAGAGTCTTCACTCTCAGCAACATGAGCTCATTCATTTGTTTTATTTTGTTTTCTCTTTTTTAGAAAATAGTTCTTTATGGTTTTGTCTGGATTGGCTCGCGGCAATCTTTTAGACAGGGACTTTCAATCTGATCAGGTCCCCACAGGTAGCCTTTCCTCCACCCATTGAAATCTGGAAAAGTCACCTCATATTTGTTTGTCCGGAAATTTTGTCAGCGCTGTCAGTTCACTTTCTTCCAGGCCTGCTTAAGAACAAAAATGGGAAAGAAAGAGAGCTGATTATTAGCTCATCAAAGTACAAAACAAAATCACCTGACAGGTTTTTTCTAAGTCCACTGTTACAAAAACTATGGGCCCTTTTAGACATGTCCATGTTTATCAAAACTCCCTCTATTAAAATGAAAAACAACAGCCCCAAAAAATCTTAAACAATCTTAAATTTCACCCATTCAACGCACTGAAAACCTTGTCAAAGCTGCACCGTTTTACACACAACCATGTCCCCTTTGACACTTCACCATACTTAGATTCAGCCTAAAATATAAACACGTTATAACAATGTGTCAACACTAAATTATAAATTTCTTGTCCAAATCTGCACCTCTGAACTGTCTACTTTGCTTCCCTTCCTTAAGGCCTCAATCACACACACACACAGGAAGCTCCTCTGTCGTCACTCACTCCAGCTAATTTACATACTGAATCATATCTCCACAAGTAAACTTGGCAAGAGAAATACATGTTTAAACCTTATCACATTATTCAATTATTTTCATTTTCTTTCTATACTAATCACTTACTTTGATCAATCAGTGCAAGAGCACTCCTAAGTCACCCTTTTAAACTACTTTAATCACTTCTCTTTTGTTTTTGTTTTTCCATAACTCACTCCCTTGTCATACAGCTTTGTTTGAGTTATTCCACAACTCTATTTTATCCAAGTGTGTTTTAAGTGTATTTTCTTCAACATTCACACCATTTTAACACTCATGAAATTAGCAGGCTGATTTAATTACGTATGTTTGTGTTCTTAGCCAGGTTTTAATCGCTATCTTATGCATTAATCTTCATCAGGTTATCTCTGTAAGGTTAGTGCATTTTCTGTTTGTATGTGTGATTTTTATAAATGTTTCTTTGTGATCTTTGTGATCTTGTAAATGTTTCTTTTGCAGTGTTTCAGACTCCTTTTGACAGGGTGTGTTTCTCTCTCTGGCTCATCACTGGTCATTGTTAGTGGCATTTCCCCTCCGCCTGTGCCCAGCGGCTTTACCCTTGAAGTCCGTCTCCTCCAGTGACTCCAAGGTCACTCCGGGACTTAGGTTCAAGCAATCGTGACTGCGCCTTGCCTTAGGTTGTCCCAGGGTTTCGAGGTGGGATCTTACCCGTCATGGGCTGTCCAGCCTTCCATGCTCGCCTGATACAGGGGCCAACTGGGCAAGGGTGTTATCAGGTCTAGGGGACACACTGGTTCTGGAAATTAAAGGAGTGTAAACTGCTTTCTTTATTTCATGTGTGTATTAAACTTTCCAACAATAATTTCACATGTAACAGTTTGTGTACGTGCGTTTTCACTTCATTAATGTAATTGTTAGTTCATGTATTTATTTCTCTCGGTCTGTCTCTTTTCTAAAACCTGTAATTAATATAATTTTATTACTTTATTACTTTTTCTTAAAACATGCATTCGCTTCATCTTCTTAGAATTTAACTCGTCTGTCTATTTCTCTGGGTGCTCCCCTGACATCATCAATCACTCACACAGCAGCACAGTATTTTCTGTTTCTTTTTCCTCTTTCTACAAATTAATCAAACACTTGTTTTTCATATTTACAGTCTACAAACCCTCTTTAGTTTTACTAAGTCTTGGTCTAAAAACAATACACCCTCTTCTCACACACACTTTTAAATATACTAAGTTTTTGCCTTTGTCATTTTTGTGACATCATTCACCCAATACTTTCATAATCGTCTCACACACACTGCCTTTTCTCTCAACCTCCCACTTTTCACTCATTCTACTATAAACCTCCCTAGTGTTATTATTACTTATTTACTATTTGATACAAATCACACAGAGTCACTCAAATCAAATACTGACAGCATTCACACAGTTAAAATCACTCAAAATACGCTTTCCTAAGAGTATTTTACAGGCATGCTTTTCAAACTCAGAGAGAGCAAATGAAATAAGAACAATTGAAACCTCTAATCCTTCTCACAGCACACGCATAAAATGGAAAAATAAAACACCACAGCCTTTATTTCTGAAGAGAGGTTACTACTGAAAGTAATATGTTAGTCTTAAGTATATACAATGCACTCCATATATATATATATATATATATATATATATATATATATATATAACTCAAAACTCAGTCAATTACTATACATGCACTACAGCAACTCAAACTTTATTTATAACCCTCTAATAAACATAAATGGCGTCTTAAACACACGCATTCAACAATGTTTGCAGCAGTACTTGTGAAACCAACTGTGGTTTAAGCAGTTCACAGCTTCTTAATTTGCATTTTATTGACTTCTAGGACATTCTAGTCTCTAATTCCTCTGTTTTCATGTTATCTCCCGTTTGACACACGCAAACACACACTCCCCTAAAAACCCACAAAAAACTATCCCTAAAAACACACACAAGAACCCTTAAGAAACTTCATTCATTTATTTATTATTATTTTAAACCCTTAAGATGTTGTGCTGTGTTTCCTCTGTGCCCGTTGCAACCTATATTAACATAAAGCCAAAATGTAAACAAGTCTGTCAAATCTAACTACTTATATATTATCGGACTAAAAAACCACTTACAATCTTCTAAAGTCCTCCTTAACCCAACAAACATCAAACGACTTACACCTATATGTATCACTCAAAGTCAACCACAATACCTGAGAAACACCAAATGTAACTGTATATATTATCTCAAACTGAAACAAAACCCATCTAAAAATCCTAACACATCTTACTTGAACACACCAAAAGAGACATCACTTACAGACATATTTATTAATGAAATTATTTCAAAGTCAATTTCAGTTTTCAGACCCCAAATAATGGTCCTAAGTATCAACAGTTTATGTATTCTATCTCAAAACCCAGCAAAAAGTCATACAGTCATGGCAAGAAATAAAACTTTACTTACAGTATTGTAATAAACAAAACCAGCGTCTTAAATACAGGCATTCAGCAATGTGTAACAGTCTCTATAAACTTCCTAAAACTCTAGGGACCTCGCAGCTGCCTCATTTTCACACACACACACACACAGTCTAAAAATAATACCAGCCTGACTCACAGACTCCTCTCACACACAATTTTACACAGACGTCTTTATAATTACAATAACAACAATTATCAGGCCTGAAATTGCACAACCTACCGAATTTTGACAAATTTAAATTAACCCTCCAAGGGATAAACTCCAAGTTTTTTGCGATCAATTAACCAGTCTCGGCCCCGGACCGTGGTCACATATCTAATGCCCTAACACAATTTAAAAGCGTCAACCAACTCAACCCCTGCCGAAAAGCTCTATTTTGGGGCATTTCACATCCCAGGCTTCCCCGAAGTTTTAAGTTAAAGTTACATGCCCGAAACCCGGTTTCTACTGACCAAAAAAGTGCAAACCACCGCCCCGGACGGTAAACTGACCTAGTCAGTAGCTATTTTGGGCCGTCCTCAGTTGCCCACGATTGCCAATCGGACTATCCTTCCCAAGGAAAATCCTGACCGTCGTCAGGAAATTTGGAGCGTCACCTCCGAACAATGCACTTCTTAGAATTCCCAGAATCCCGTACTACAAAAATTTAATTACTTTTGAAGACACCCCATAAAATTACACAAGCAATGTTATTGATGTCCAAGCCCGGCTTTATGTTCAATTGAGACTTTACTGTCACAAACTCTTCGCCAATAACCTATAACTCTAAATTCACTCTGCAGTCCAACTGCTTTAAATACACTTATTCTCTTTACTCTTTACTTATTTTCAACGTTTCATTATCTTTACTTCAACTTATACTTTAGTTCTCATGAGATTTTCACCAAAATCAAAACAGACATTTACCAGTAATTTCAGTGAGTAAACTTTTAATTTTGTAATATCCAATTGGAACATTTTGGAAATAATTCAACAGGTAGTGCCTTACCTTTGAATAAGCCGGCTTATGTCCACTCACTTCGACCACTGACTCGTGTCTGCCCGTTCGAGCGCCTCGGACCCTCTCGGTCTCAATCTCCAACTCTCTCCCGCTCAACCCTCGGCCAATGCACCAAATGTTACGGGTCCGAAATTGTGGACGAGAGTAAACAATGATGGTCCAGAAGAGGTCGGTCAAACAATTGATTTTTAATGAATACACGCAGCGTGGGGAGATGTAAACTGCAACACATCAGTTGTAAATCCCCGTCCAAAAATACACTTCAGATTGCTTTTATAACATCAGGGTATTGTAACGCCCCCTCTTGCGTTTACAAGCACATAATTTGCATCTTAAGAACATTATTTGCCTCTTTACAGACAATGATCAATTTTAAGAGATAAATGCAGACACAGAAGTTCCCCTTTCTGGCATCCATCCAAATATGGTGATGATCTCAGGCCTTTGAGGTCCCCATGGACTTGTCCTCCTTGTGTCACCTGTTGCTAGGCAAACTCAAATGCAACAAGAAGCTGAATACATTCAGGCCTTTGCTCAGCTACTATTTTACTGTAACAATATACTCAGCATATAAGCTTTTAAGATTATAGATTTAACTCAACGATTTAAGTGGTTGTAACTGCACCTGTAATAAACATGTTAATATTTGATTATGATAACCTCTGTAATACAAATTATAACATAATGCCAGCAACCTCACTAAATGCTTGGATGAAATGATAATTAATGCAATGATAAAGATGATGGTTATGTAAAATAATCCCTGTAATTCCACAATTCCCTCTCTTGACGTCTCTTCCAGAGACGTCACTACATCATTTCCTTGTGTCACTCTTCGACTCGCTCTGTCACCTCTAGATCCTTAATAGCATCATGGGCCCCGAAACCGCCATTCCCAGGTCCACTGCCTTCGCTCTGACCCTCTCTAGCCGTCCCCTGACTCAGCAAATCAGACAATAACCTCATGTCATCTAGGTGGTCCAGTAATAAAACGCCAGCTCCCACTTGAAAACACTTCATGCTTAAGTGGTCTCTGCTCCTTTCCTGGGTCCCTCTCTAGTGGAAATCTAGTGGAATGGACCCTCGTCATCAATCACTAAGTAAACTGAATTGGCGCAGGTCTCAAATAAGAAGCAGAAGACACTTGGGCCTTCGCTCAGGCCTGCTACTAGATTTATGTGTATTGTAAGCATGCATGCAATTAACCTGCTATGTTCTCATCTTCCCTCAACATGTATCACCTGGACACTCTCACCAGTGAAGCTTAAAACCCTCTTGGATAGAACATCAACTCTAAACAAGCACAGATATGCAATGTGTATAAAATGAACTAAACCTGTGAATAGAATGAATGTGATGACAAACATATTCAATGCAATATGAACCCTGTAAACAATATTACTGATAAACAATGCTGTAAACATGTTCTTAATGCAATCATAATAATGCAGATTATATAGTAGGAATAAAAGAATTTCTGAATCCCCACATTCCCTCTTCTGACATTCCGACAAGGAATATCACCACACCTTATGTTGTATCACTCCCTGCCCCACTCTATGGGTTCTAAGTTCATCTAATAGATGCCCTCAACCCAGCCAGGGTTCGCAACCCTTGCCATTATCTTTACCAACAATCCTCTGACACAAGGAATGATACAACAACTAGCGATGACCAGTATTCCCAAAAATACAGTCAAAGAAAACATCACTGACATAGCCACACCTTTCCATTGTCCAAACACAGATGTCATCCAGGACGCCAGCAGATTTTCGATACCTGAGTGCTCATGCATGGTTTTAGACAATTCGATTTTGCTCTCCCGTCAGTGAACTCGGACCCAATTGTTCTGCGAACCCCATCATGGCGTCCCTGGTTTGGTTAGAGAGTCTCAGCAGGTTGTAATGAACATAATGCGGCCAACATTTTTATTAGGCGTTACCAAAGAAATATACTCTCCAATCCTGCAACTACCTGACTTACCAGCTTGTACTCATTAGGAACTCCCCTGGGCACTCCTATGGAGTCTATCCAGGTCGGCGAGTTCAAACGAGGATCATATGCATGGGTACCCTGGGTCCTCTTTGGGCCAAAATGTATCTCTTACGTATGGCAGCTAAAGTTCGCGTGTTATGTTGTGAAATAGCCTTTACCTGGTTTCCAATAAGCATGAGCGGAGCTCCCAATCGCACCATCGCACATGTCCCTACGCTTCCCATAGGAACACGAGTATTTTCCCCACAGTAATAATAGAGCCCACTTCTTGCCCATGTTCCAATTACCGTGCTAGGGTCGCTTACATTGTTGGTGGTTCGTCCCGTGAGTGTGACAGCACACCTAGTTGGGTCGATCTCTCCACCTTGTACTTTTCATTATCTGTAGAAAACTTGAAACATGTAATTATCTTATTTTAGCATAAATGGTCCCACTGCTGTCTGCTTTGAAATGGGAGGGAAAAGTCTGGACAACAAAATACAGTTGCCAGTAGTCCCTGCACTTCTAGTTAACTGTAACATACAATCATAGCCCCACTCATCCTCTAATGCAATGGTGCGGGCTCTGTAAACAACCGTGACCTAGCTGAAGCACAGGCAACACAGTCAGATACATGTTGTTCTCTAGCATTTTGAGCCACCCAATCAAGCCAGAGGTTACTGTCCTTGAAACCCGTGGCGCGCTTTATCAACTCCTTAGGCTTCAGTCTAAAGTAATCTGTTGTCAGAAGTACTCTCCCTTTTGGTTCCTGTTCCTTTTCAGCTACTGTTCCCCAAGTTACCATCTGATCAGTCAGAGTGGTAATTAAGCTTTCTGCGAGCGGCTTAGACTTTGCATCAACTAAATTTACCCTAAGCATATCATGGAGTGATTGCAGACCCGTACATCATACGCTCTCCAGCTACTACTAGCTCCTGTACACTTAATGACGTCACACAAATCAAATGTGAATGAGCTGGTAGACCCTTTACCATAATTCAACTCTATGCCCTTATTCATGCTGAGACACTCATCACCTTTACCTGACACCTCGCGCTTTTGTCTTTTTACCGATCCTGTTTTAGCAACTACAGTCTCAGGAAGCGCTGGGCTGGACTGGCCTCCGTGTTCAGACAAGTGGTCCGGAGTGCCCTGCAAAATATAGACAATAAACAACACAGCCATCGTTAATATCATTGCATACAATAAACATGTAGTTGTAAGGAACATTCTAATCAGTTTTCTCATTACGTGTCTCTGATTCGTGTGTTTGCATCATGTTATATAAACTTTGTATACTTTGTAGTGCATTATGCTAAACAAACAAAACCTTTCAATTCCCCAACCCTATCTGTCTCCTCAACGGGTTGTATGTTTTCAATGTTTCCTTATTATTTTGTCATAAAAATAAATCAAACAAATAACTTAAGCTGTGTGACGGCACCTCGCCTTTACGCCAGGCTGTGAGCTGCCCTAAATCTACTTGCTACACCCCCTTTTTTCACCTAGTTTAATTTTTTCAATCCTAGTTTAAACTATTCCTGACTTCCCTCAGTGCACACTGTAAAGTGTAAAAGATACAATTAGCTTTCTCCTGGTAAAAGTCCTACATTATTTTCTCAACCTTTGGAAATATCCTCTATCGAGTTAACCCGTTTCATTTTTCAAACTTCGGCCTGATTTCTTCGCCCCTTTAACGGGTAGCGCATATCCGATCTGAACACTGTGTTTGGGCAATTTACGAATTGTTGCAGGATTTCTATGTTATGTAAGTTCCTCTCATCCCTTTTATGCTTCCATTATAACCTATGTCTAACAAGCTTTTGATCTTCTTTGTAATATAAACAACTAGGTGTATTTGTGCTCTGTTTTTCTCCTTTCTCTGGTTGGTTCCGTTCGGTCTGGGGCTTCCAGGATTCTCGCCCCCTATGGTCGCTGTGGTCCTGAACTCTTCTCCTGTAAAAGATAGAAAACAAAAGCCTCTCTCTGCTACACCTCACTAATCTACTGTGTTCATCCAATGTTCCTTTAATTATTCAAACTTGGTTCACAATATCATGTTCTGGGCTTTATCCTTTTTATTAACTTTACTTAATCTCAATGCTCTTTATGTGTGTGAGCAACGCTTTTAGTTTCATTAAACACACCCAGGTAAAATATACACCATCCCATGTCAGCCTAAATCTGCGCTGGAAAGCACGCTTCAAAATTTCTATCAGGATTTATGCCTCTTTTTGCTTCAGGCATATACATAACATGCAAAAATTACTGTTAATGCCAGTTAGACAAGTTTCCATTATTTACAACATTTTGTTTCACCCGTCTCACCCTCACATGTTTCCTGTTCACTTATTACATACTTATCTTTAACACCGTCTGCCTCACTAGTTGCTAAGCAGAAACAAAGCACCATGTGTTCCACCTTTGCCCTATAAACTAAATCTATGTCATGTTTGTGTCTGTAAGCATGTTTTGCATTCATTCATTACACTCCACGCCATCCCTGCAAGTTAAGAGCTATACAGTTAAAAGCTACAGGCCTTTGTCCTCGCCTATTTTAAATCAAGCAGGGGAGTTTCATTTTACTTTAAAAATAACTTTATTTAAAATAACAATTTCTGCCTCAGTTTTACCATATCTAAATTATCAACAACCCCAAAAGTCATAAAATGATCCTAGAACTCATTTCAAATTACCCCTTAAATACCCCTTTATATTTGGACACACCAATGTGTCCAAATACATAAAACTCAAAAAACTCAAATGCATCACCTGGGCTTAGTAAATTAAAGGAAAAAGGTTAGTCATATTATCTCTCCAAACACCTCAGCAATCCTCCTCTCCGGTAGATCTGCTCCAGCCCTGTAACCTGTGTTTAAGGAATAAAATCAATTTAATCATCATGTCAAATCTTCTCAAACTCCTTGCTCCATGCAAAGTCTGGATCCTTGGAATTTCCTGGAAACAAAACCTGTACTTTACATTTCATACTCAGTTTTTCCCACTTATGATCCAACCTGTGTTACAACAAAGACTAAACTTAAAACAGAACAGTCATCAATCATGTGTTTCTTCAGTTAATGGTAACATGAGTTATATCAAAAATGTTTCCCTTTTAGCATTTAGCATTTTATAATGTAATAACATAATCCAACCCCAGTAAATAAAACAAATTCCCTCCAAGCAAACATCAGCATCCCCAGAATTAAATCTTCCACTCCTCCTGTTTGTCAACATTTTATTCATCCCCACCTTGGTCCAGTCACACACTCACTCACATGCATTAACATCAGGTCTTGCTGATAGTGTGGACTCCCTCGCAAATAATCAGAGTCTTCACTCTCAGCAACATGAGCTCATTCATTTGTTTTATTTTGTTTTCTCTTTTTAGAAAATAGTTCTTTATGGTTTTGTCTGGATTGGCTCGCGGCAATCTTTTAGACAGGGACTTTCAATCTGATCAGGTCCCACAGGTAGCCTTTCCTCCACCCATTGAAATCTGGAAAGTCACCTCATATTTGTTTGTCCGGAAATTTTGTCAGCGCTGTCAGTTCACTTTCTTCCAGGCCTGCTTAAGAACAAAAATGGGAAAGAAAGAGAGCTGATTATTAGCTCATCAAAGTACAAAACAAATCACCTGACAGGTTTTTTCTAAGTCCACTGTTACAAAAACTATGGGCCCTTTTAGACATGTCCATGTTTATCAAAACTCCCTCTATTAAAATGAAAACAACAGCCCCAAAAAATCTTAAACAATCTTAAATTTCACCCATTCAACGCACTGAAAACCTTGTCAAAGCTGCACCGTTTTACACACAACCATGTCCCTTTGACACTTCACCATACTTAGATTCAGCCTAAAATATAAACACGTTATAACAATGTGTCAACACTAATTATAAATTTCTTGTCCAAATCTGCACCTCTGAACTGTCTACTTTGCTTCCCTTCCTTAAGGCCTCAATCACACACACACACAGGAAGCTCCTCTGTCGTCACTCACTCCAGCTAATTTACATACTGAATCATATCTCCACAAGTAAACTTGGCAAGAGAAATACATGTTTAAACCTTATCACATTATTCAATTATTTTCATTTTCTTTCTATACTAATCACTTACTTTGATCAATCAGTGCAAGAGCACTCCTAAGTCACCCTTTTAAACTACTTTAATCACTTCTCTTTTGTTTTTGTTTTTCCATAACTCACTCCCTTGTCATACAGCTTTGTTTGAGTTATTCCACAACTCTATTTTATCCAAGTGTGTTTTAAGTGTATTTTCTTCAACATTCACACCATTTTAACACTCATGAAATTAGCAGGCTGATTTAATTACGTATGTTTGTGTTCTTAGCCAGGTTTTAATCGCTATCTTATGCATTAATCTTCATCAGGTTATCTCTGTAAGGTTAGTGCATTTTCTGTTTGTATGTGTGATTTTTATAAATGTTTCTTTGTGATCTTTGTGATCTTGTAAATGTTTCTTTTGCAGTGTTTCAGACTCCTTTTGACAGGGTGTGTTTCTCTCTCTGGCTCATCACTGGTCATTGTTAGTGGCATTTCCCCTCCGCCTGTGCCCAGCGGCTTTACCCTTGAAGTCCGTCTCCTCCAGTGACTCCAAGGTCACTCCGGGACTTAGGTTCAAGCAATCGTGACTGCGCCTTGCCTTAGGTTGTCCCAGGGTTTCGAGGTGGGATCTTACCCGTCATGGGCTGTCCAGCCTTCCATGCTCGCCTGATACAGGGGCCAACTGGGCAAGGGTGTTATCAGGTCTAGGGGACACACTGGTTCTGGAAATTAAAGGAGTGTAAACTGCTTTCTTTATTTCATGTGTGTATTAAACTTTCCAACAATAATTTCACATGTAACAGTTTGTGTACGTGCGTTTTCACTTCATTAATGTAATTGTTAGTTCATGTATTTATTTCTCTCGGTCTGTCTCTTTTCTAAAACCTGTAATTAATATAATTTATTACTTTATTACTTTTTCTTAAAACATGCATTCGCTTCATCTTCTTAGAATTTAACTCGTCTGTCTATTTCTCTGGGTGCTCCCTGACATCATCAATCACTCACACAGCAGCACAGTATTTTCTGTTTCTTTTTCCTCTTTCTACAAATTAATCAAACACTTGTTTTTCATATTTACAGTCTACAAACCCTCTTTAGTTTTACTAAGTCTTGGTCTAAAAACAATACACCCTCTTCTCACACACACTTTTAAATATACTAAGTTTTTGCCTTTGTCATTTTTGTGACATCATTCACCCAATACTTTCATAATCGTCTCACACACACTGCCTTTTCTCTCAACCTCCCACTTTTCACTCATTCTACTATAAACCTCCCTAGTGTTATTATTACTTATTTACTATTTGATACAAATCACACAGAGTCACTCAAATCAAATACTGACAGCATTCACACAGTTAAAATCACTCAAAATACGCTTTCCTAAGAGTATTTTACAGGCATGCTTTTCAAACTCAGAGAGAGCAAATGAAATAAGAACAATTGAAACCTCTAATCCTTCTCACAGCACACGCATAAATGGAAAAATAAAACACCACAGCCTTTATTTCTGAAGAGAGGTTACTACTGAAAGTAATATGTTAGTCTTAAGTATATACAATGCACTCCATATATATATATATATATATATATATATATATATATATATAACTCAAAACTCAGTCAATTACTATACATGCACTACAGCAACTCAAACTTTATTTATAACCCTCTAATAAACATAAATGGCGTCTTAAACACACGCATTCAACAATGTTTGCAGCAGTACTTGTGAAACCAACTGTGGTTTAAGCAGTTCACAGCTTCTTAATTTGCATTTTATTGACTTCTAGGACATTCTAGTCTCTAATTCCTCTGTTTTCATGTTATCTCCCGTTTGACACACGCAAACACACACTCCCCTAAAAACCCACAAAAAACTATCCCTAAAAACACACACAAGAACCCTTAAGAAACTTCATTCATTTATTTATTATTATTTTAAACCCTTAAGATGTTGTGCTGTGTTTCCTCTGTGCCCGTTGCAACCTATATTAACATAAAGCCAAAATGTAAACAAGTCTGTCAAATCTAACTACTTATATATTATCGGACTAAAAAACCACTTACAATCTTCTAAAGTCCTCCTTAACCCAACAAACATCAAACGACTTACACCTATATGTATCACTCAAAGTCAACCACAATACCTGAGAAACACCAAATGTAACTGTATATATTATCTCAAACTGAAACAAAACCCATCTAAAAATCCTAACACATCTTACTTGAACACACCAAAAGAGACATCACTTACAGACATATTTATTAATGAAATTATTTCAAAGTCAATTTCAGTTTTCAGACCCCAAATAATGGTCCTAAGTATCAACAGTTTATGTATTCTATCTCAAAACCCAGCAAAAAAGTCATACAGTCATGGCAAGAAATAAAACTTTACTTACAGTATTGTAATAAACAAAACCAGCGTCTTAAATACAGGCATTCAGCAATGTGTAACAGTCTCTATAACTTCCTAAAACTCTAGGGACCTCGCAGCTGCCTCATTTTCACACACACACACACAGTCTAAAAATAATACCAGCCTGACTCACAGACTCCTCTCACACACAATTTTACACAGACGTCTTTATAATTACAATAACAACAATTATCAGGCCTGAAATTGCACAACCTACCGAATTTTGACAAATTTAAATTAACCCTCCAAGGGATAAACTCCAAGTTTTTTGCGATCAATTAACCAGTCTCGGCCCCGGACCGTGGTCACATATCTAATGCCCTAACACAATTTAAAAGCGTCAACCAACTCAACCCCTGCCGAAAAGCTCTATTTTGGGGCATTTCACATCCCAGGCTTCCCCGAAGTTTTAAGTTAAAGTTACATGCCCGAAACCCGGTTTCTACTGACCAAAAAAGTGCAAACCACCGCCCCGGACGGTAAACTGACCTAGTCAGTAGCTATTTTGGGCCGTCCTCAGTTGCCCACGATTGCCAATCGGACTATCCCTTCCCAAGGAAAATCCTGACCGTCGTCAGGAAATTTGGAGCATCACCTCCGAACAATGCACTTCTTAGAATTCCCAGAATCCCGTACTACAAAAATTTAATTACTTTTGAAGACACCCCATAAAATTACACAAGCAATGTTATTGATGTCCAAGCCCGGCTTTATGTTCAATTGAGACTTTACTGTCACAAACTCTTCGCCAATAACCTATAACTCTAAATTCACTCTGCAGTCCAACTGCTTTAAATACACTTATTCTCTTTACTCTTTACTTATTTTCAACGTTTCATTATCTTTACTTCAACTTATACTTTAGTTCTCATGAGATTTTCACCAAAATCAAAACAGACATTTACCAGTAATTTCAGTGAGTAAACTTTTAATTTTGTAATATCCAATTGGAACATTTTGGAAATAATTCAACAGGTAGTGCCTTACCTTTGAATAAGCCGGCTTATGTCCACTCACTTCGACCACTGACTCGTGTCTGCCCGTTCGAGCGCCTCGGACCCTCTCGGTCTCAATCTCCAACTCTCTCCCGCTCAACCCTCGGCCAATGCACCAAATGTTACGGGTCCGAAATTGTGGACGAGAGTAAAACAATGATGGTCCAGAAGAGGTCGGTCAAACAATTGATTTTTAATGAATACACGCAGCGTGGGGAGATGTAAACTGCAACACATCAGTTGTAAATCCCCGTCCAAAAATACACTTCAGATTGCTTTTATAACATCAGGGTATTGTAACGCCCCCTCTTGCGTTTACAAGCACATAATTTGCATCTTAAGAACATTATTTGCCTCTTTACAGACAATGATCAATTTTAAGAGATAAATGCAGACACAGAAGTTCCCCTTTCTGGCATCCATCCAAATATGGTGATGATCTCAGGCCTTTGAGGTCCCCATGGACTTGTCCTCCTTGTGTCACCTGTTGCTAGGCAAACTCAAATGCAACAAGAAGCTGAATACATTCAGGCCTTTGCTCAGCTACTATTTTACTGTAACAATATACTCAGCATATAAGCTTTTAAGATTATAGATTTAACTCAACGATTTAAGTGGTTGTAACTGCACCTGTAATAAACATGTTAATATTTGATTATGATAACCTCTGTAATACAAATTATAACATAATGCCAGCAACCTCACTAAATGCTTGGATGAAATGATAATTAATGCAATGATAAAGATGATGGTTATGTAAAATAATCCCTGTAATTCCACAATTCCCTCTCTTGACGTCTCTTCCAGAGACGTCACTACATCATTTCCTTGTGTCACTCTTCGACTCGCTCTGTCACCTCTAGATCCCTTAATAGCATCATGGGCCCCGAAACCGCCATTCCCAGGTCCACTGCCTTCGCTCTGACCCTCTCTAGCCGTCCCCTGACTCAGCAAATCAGACAATAACCTCATGTCATCTAGGTGGTCCAGTAATAAAACGCCAGCTCCCACTTGAAAACACTTCATGCTTAAGTGGTCTCTGCTCCTTTCCTGGGTCCCTCTCTAGTGGAAATCTAGTGGAATGGACCCTCGTCATCAATCACTAAGTAAACTGAATTGGCGCAGGTCTCAAATAAGAAGCAGAAGACACTTGGGCCTTCGCTCAGGCCTGCTACTAGATTTATGTGTATTGTAAGCATGCATGCAATTAACCTGCTATGTTCTCATCTTCCCTCAACATGTATCACCTGGACACTCTCACCAGTGAAGCTTAAAACCCTCTTGGATAGAACATCAACTCTAAACAAGCACAGATATGCAATGTGTATAAAATGAACTAAACCTGTGAATAGAATGAATGTGATGACAAACATATTCAATGCAATATGAACCCTGTAAACAATATTACTGATAAACAATGCTGTAAAACATGTTCTTAATGCAATCATAATAATGCAGATTATATAGTAGGAATAAAAGAATTTCTGAATCCCCACATTCCCTCTTCTGACATTCCGACAAGGAATATCACCACACCTTATGTTGTATCACTCCCTGCCCCACTCTATGGGTTCTAAGTTCATCTAATAGATGCCCTCAACCCAGCCAGGGTTCGCAACCCTTGCCATTATCTTTACCAACAATCCTCTGACACAAGGAATGATACAACAACTAGCGATGACCAGTATTCCCAAAAATACAGTCAAAGAAAACATCACTGACATAGCCACACCTTTCCATTGTCCAAACACAGATGTCATCCAGGACGCCAGCAGATTTTCGATACCTGAGTGCTCATGCATGGTTTTAGACAATTCGATTTTGCTCTCCCGTCAGTGAACTCGGACCCAATTGTTCTGCGAACCCCATCATGGCGTCCCTGGTTTGGTTAGAGAGTCTCAGCAGGTTGTAATGAACATAATGCGGCCAACATTTTTATTAGGCGTTACCCAAAGAAATATACTCTCCAATCCTGCAACTACCTGACTTACCAGCTTGTACTCATTAGGAACTCCCCTGGGCACTCCTATGGAGTCTATCCAGGTCGGCGAGTTCAAACGAGGATCATATGCATGGGTACCCTGGGTCCCTCTTTGGGCCAAAATGTATCTCTTACGTATGGCAGCTAAAGTTCGCGTGTTATGTTGTGAAATAGCCTTTACCTGGTTTCCAATAAGCATGAGCGGAGCTCCCAATCGCACCATCGCACATGTCCCTACGCTTCCCATAGGAACACGAGTATTTTCCCCACAGTAATAATAGAGCCCACTTCTTGCCCATGTTCCAATTACCGTGCTAGGGTCGCTTACATTGTTGGTGGTTCGTCCCGTGAGTGTGACAGCACACCTAGTTGGGTCGATCTCTCCCACCTTGTACTTTTCATTATCTGTAGAAAACTTGAAACATGTAATTATCTTATTTTAGCATAAATGGTCCCACTGCTGTCTGCTTTGAAATGGGAGGGAAAAGTCTGGACAACAAAATACAGTTGCCAGTAGTCCCTGCACTTCTAGTTAACTGTAACATACAATCATAGCCCCACTCATCCTCTAATGCAATGGTGCGGGCTCTGTAAACAACCGTGACCTAGCTGAAGCACAGGCAACACAGTCAGATACATGTTGTTCTCTAGCATTTTGAGCCACCCAATCAAGCCAGAGGTTACTGTCCTTGAAACCCGTGGCGCGCTTTATCAACTCCTTAGGCTTCAGTCTAAAGTAATCTGTTGTCAGAAGTACTCTCCCTTTTGGTTCCTGTTCCTTTTCAGCTACTGTTCCCCAAGTTACCATCTGATCAGTCAGAGTGGTAATTAAGCTTTCTGCGAGCGGCTTAGACTTTGCATCAACTAAATTTACCCTAAGCATATCATGGAGTGATTGCAGACCCGTACATCATACGCTCTCCAGCTACTACTAGCTCCTGTACACTTAATGACGTCACACAAATCAAATGTGAATGAGCTGGTAGACCCTTTACCATAATTCAACTCTATGCCCTTATTCATGCTGAGACACTCATCACCTTTACCTGACACCTCGCGCTTTTGTCTTTGACACTTCACCATACTTAGATTCAGCCTAAAATATAAACACGTTATAACAATGTGTCAACACTAAATTATAAATTTCTTGTCCAAATCTGCACCTCTGAACTGTCTACTTTGCTTCCCTTCCTTAAGGCCTCAATCACACACACACACAGGAAGCTCCTCTGTCGTCACTCACTCCAGCTAATTTACATACTGAATCATATCTCCACAAGTAAACTTGGCAAGAGAAATACATGTTTAAACCTTATCACATTATTCAATTATTTTCATTTTCTTTCTATACTAATCACTTACTTTGATCAATCAGTGCAAGAGCACTCCTAAGTCACCCTTTTAAACTACTTTAATCACTTCTCTTTTGTTTTTGTTTTTCCATAACTCACTCCCTTGTCATACAGCTTTGTTTGAGTTATTCCACAACTCTATTTTATCCAAGTGTGTTTTAAGTGTATTTTCTTCAACATTCACACAATTTTAACACTCATGAAATTAGCAGGCTGATTTAATTACGTATGTTTGTGTTCTTAGCCAGGTTTTAATCGCTATCTTATGCATTAATCTTCATCAGGTTATCTCTGTAAGGTTAGTGCATTTTCTGTTTGTATGTGTGATTTTATAAATGTTTCTTTGTGATCTTTGTGATCTTGTAAATGTTTCTTTTGCAGTGTTTCAGACTCCTTTTGACAGGGTGTGTTTCTCTCTCTGGCTCATCACTGGTCATTGTTAGTGGCATTTCCCCTCCGCCTGTGCCCAGCGGCTTTACCCTTGAAGTCCGTCTCCTCCAGTGACTCCAAGGTCACTCCGGGACTTAGGTTCAAGCAATCGTGACTGCGCCTTGCCTTAGGTTGTCCCAGGGTTTCGAGGTGGGATCTTACCCGTCATGGGCTGTCCAGCCTTCCATGCTCGCCTGATACAGGGGCCAACTGGGCAAGGGTGTTATCAGGTCTAGGGGACACACTGGTTCTGGAAATTAAAGGAGTGTAAACTGCTTTCTTTATTTCATGTGTGTATTAAACTTTCCAACAATAATTTCACATGTAACAGTTTGTGTACGTGCGTTTTCACTTCATTAATGTAATTGTTAGTTCATGTATTTATTTCTCTCGGTCTGTCTCTTTTCTAAAACCTGTAATTAATATAATTTTATTACTTTATTACTTTTTCTTAAAACATGCATTCGCTTCATCTTCTTAGAATTTAACTCGTCTGTCTATTTCTCTGGGTGCTCCCCTGACATCATCAATCACTCACACAGCAGCACAGTATTTTCTGTTTCTTTTTCCTCTTTCTACAAATTAATCAAACACTTGTTTTTCATATTTACAGTCTACAAACCCTCTTTAGTTTTACTAAGTCTTGGTCTAAAAACAATACACCCTCTTCTCACACACACTTTTAAATATACTAAGTTTTTGCCTTTGTCATTTTTGTGACATCATTCACCCAATACTTTCATAATCGTCTCACACACACTGCCTTTTCTCTCAACCTCCCACTTTTCACTCATTCTACTATAAACCTCCCTAGTGTTATTATTACTTATTTACTATTTGATACAAATCACACAGAGTCACTCAAATCAAATACTGACAGCATTCACACAGTTAAAATCACTCAAAATACGCTTTCCTAAGAGTATTTTACAGGCATGCTTTTCAAACTCAGAGAGAGCAAATGAAATAAGAACAATTGAAACCTCTAATCCTTCTCACAGCACACGCATAAAATGGAAAAATAAAACACCACAGCCTTTATTTCTGAAGAGAGGTTACTACTGAAAGTAATATGTTAGTCTTAAGTATATACAATGCACTCCATATATATATATATATATATATATATATATATATATATATATATAACTCAAAACTCAGTCAATTACTATACATGCACTACAGCAACTCAAACTTTATTTATAACCCTCTAATAAACATAAATGGCGTCTTAAACACACGCATTCAACAATGTTTGCAGCAGTACTTGTGAAACCAACTGTGGTTTAAGCAGTTCACAGCTTCTTAATTTGCATTTTATTGACTTCTAGGACATTCTAGTCTCTAATTCCTCTGTTTTCATGTTATCTCCCGTTTGACACACGCAAACACACACTCCCCCTAAAAACCCACAAAAAACTATCCCTAAAAACACACACAAGAACCCTTAAGAAACTTCATTCATTTATTTATTATTATTTTAAACCCTTAAGATGTTGTGCTGTGTTTCCTCTGTGCCCGTTGCAACCTATATTAACATAAAGCCAAAATGTAAACAAGTCTGTCAAATCTAACTACTTATATATTATCGGACTAAAAAACCACTTACAATCTTCTAAAGTCCTCCTTAACCCAACAAACATCAAACGACTTACACCTATATGTATCACTCAAAGTCAACCACAATACCTGAGAAACACCAAATGTAACTGTATATATTATCTCAAACTGAAACAAAACCCATCTAAAAATCCTAACACATCTTACTTGAACACACCAAAAGAGACATCACTTACAGACATATTTATTAATGAAATTATTTCAAAGTCAATTTCAGTTTTCAGACCCCAAATAATGGTCCTAAGTATCAACAGTTTATGTATTCTATCTCAAAACCCAGCAAAAAAGTCATACAGTCATGGCAAGAAATAAAACTTTACTTACAGTATTGTAATAAACAAAACCAGCGTCTTAAATACAGGCATTCAGCAATGTGTAACAGTCTCTATAAACTTCCTAAAACTCTAGGGACCTCGCAGCTGCCTCATTTTCACACACACACACACAGTCTAAAAATAATACCAGCCTGACTCACAGACTCCTCTCACACACAATTTTACACAGACGTCTTTATAATTACAATAACAACAATTATCAGGCCTGAAATTGCACAACCTACCGAATTTTGACAAATTTAAATTAACCCTCCAAGGGATAAACTCCAAGTTTTTGCGATCAATTAACCAGTCTCGGCCCCGGACCGTGGTCACATATCTAATGCCCTAACACAATTTAAAAGCGTCAACCAACTCAACCCCTGCCGAAAAGCTCTATTTTGGGGCATTTCACATCCCAGGCTTCCCCGAAGTTTTAAGTTAAAGTTACACGCCCGAAACCCGGTTTCTACTGACCAAAAAAGTGCAAACCACCGCCCCGGACGGTAAACTGACCTAGTCAGTAGCTATTTTGGGCCGTCCTCAGTTGCCCACGATTGCCAATCGGACTATCCCTTCCCAAGGAAAATCCTGACCGTCGTCAGGAAATTTGGAGCGTCACCTCCGAACAATGCACTTCTTAGAATTCCCAGAATCCCGTACTACAAAAATTTAATTACTTTTGAAGACACCCCATAAAATTACACAAGCAATGTTATTGATGTCCAAGCCCGGCTTTATGTTCAATTGAGACTTTACTGTCACAAACTCTTCGCCAATAACCTATAACTCTAAATTCACTCTGCAGTCCAACTGCTTTAAATACACTTATTCTCTTTACTCTTTACTTATTTTCAACGTTTCATTATCTTTACTTCAACTTATACTTTAGTTCTCATGAGATTTTCACCAAAATCAAAACAGACATTTACCAGTAATTTCAGTGAGTAAACTTTTAATTTTGTAATATCCAATTGGAACATTTTGGAAATAATTCAACAGGTAGTGCCTTACCTTTGAATAAGCCGGCTTATGTCCACTCACTTCGACCACTGACTCGTGTCTGCCCGTTCGAGCGCCTCGGACCCTCTCGGTCTCAATCTCCAACTCTCTCCCGCTCAACCCTCGGCCAATGCACCAAATGTTACGGGTCCGAAATTGTGGACGAGAGTAAAACAATGATGGTCCAGAAGAGGTCGGTCAAACAATTGATTTTTAATGAATACACGCAGCGTGGGGAGATGTAAACTGCAACACATCAGTTGTAAATCCCCGTCCAAAAATACACTTCAGATTGCTTTTATAACATCAGGGTATTGTAACGCCCCCTCTTGCGTTTACAAGCACATAATTTGCATCTTAAGAACATTATTTGCCTCTTTACAGACAATGATCAATTTTAAGAGATAAATGCAGACACAGAAGTTCCCCTTTCTGGCATCCATCCAAATATGGTGATGATCTCAGGCCTTTGAGGTCCCCATGGACTTGTCCTCCTTGTGTCACCTGTTGCTAGGCAAACTCAAATGCAACAAGAAGCTGAATACATTCAGGCCTTTGCTCAGCTACTATTTTACTGTAACAATATACTCAGCATATAAGCTTTTAAGATTATAGATTTAACTCAACGATTTTGCGCCAGAAAGAGGAAACCAGCGGATGTTGTGCTAAACAACAGCAGCACGTTTAAGCTTGATCAGCTGTTGTTAGAATTTATTTAATATTAATTTCTAGTATCAGCTGATGTTTGCTGGAGCCACAGCTGTAAAGCTGCTGGTCATGATATCGGTTTGGTTATCTGGTGAGAGGGAAACATACAGATGAAACCAGGAGATGTCCTTACTGAATCATCAGAGCTGAACAGGTGATGGAGAAACAGGTTTACCTTTTAGGTGGCATGAATGAGTTGAAGGGAAGTTATGAGCTGTTTCTGAGAGACAAATAACACCAGCATCCTTTTCTATGTAGCTGACAGCTGGTAACAGTGCAGGGGCGGGTCTAGCAAAGTGTTGCGGGGGGGGGCAGGTAGGGCATTAACAGGGAAAGGGGGGGACAAGGAATACTTTCCTTATTATTCTCATTTAAAATGTCTCGCTTTTAAAAAAATAATTATCTGAGTCTTACAACAAACGATTGATAGATTGATACATATATACCATCAGAACAGTGTACATCACTGTCACAACAGTGTTTATTTTCATTCAAAGGCTTATGATTTTCCTATAATGGTGGGCCGGTCTCTAGTCAAAATGCCCGGGACGATTTTTTGTCCCAGTCCAGCTCTGTATGCAGCTCATCTGCAGTCTGGTGTTACCTACATCTTCCTATTCAGAAGGCAGAATTTCCAAGTTCTGAGTACAATCAAAAGCACCACGACTGCAGTTTTTGTGTTGGATGTAAAAGCAGGCTAGAATCATGGCGGCGGTCAACGACGGTCCAGGCGTGGGATTTCTCTCGTGGAAATGTGCACATTATTTTTTCCTATGTATTGGTAGGTGGCACAGTGCACTTGTGGCAAGTAAGCAAGCTAGAAGACTGGCAATCTTGCTGGGTATCCAGTTACAGAAGCAACACATTAACAAGAGAATTCTGAGTAAAACCAAAGTTACTTTCCCTAGTAACTAATTACTTTGAAAGTAACGAGTAACTTGAAGTAACTGAGTTACTTTTTTAGAGAAGTAACTAGTAATATAACTAAGTTACTAATTTAAAGTAACTTACCCAACACTGGTTATATGGTACATCATTCAGGAGCTCCAGTTCCTCTTTGTTTATGGACAGAGTCTGTATCTGTCCCTCTAGTTTCTTATTTTCCTGTTGCAAATCTTGCAAAGACTTTAGGATGCTCTTTACATCCTCTTTCATCCAACCGGATATTCCTTGGCACATGATCATCCATTTGCAACACTCACTGTGGTTCTCTTTCAATGTTTTCATCTCTGCACTGGTCTTCCTGTTCACTTACTGGCCCAGTGTGTCTTCATTCAGCTGCTTCAGTTTCTGTTTTCACTCTAGGGGTGAAACACAATAGTCAACCCAGCAATGTCAATACTGGATTCACCTGAAGTATGCACCAAGCCAACCACAATTATCAGCTCAACAATGTTAATCTTGCATTCACCTCATGAATGCACCAAACCAGCCACTTTTGGTGTAAACACGCACAAAGCTTGAAAATCACCCCCTCTGTTCTCTCAGTTCTTTAATTCAGCTGCACACAGCTGTTCACTGAGAAATAGGAAGTCAGCTCAGGCAGTCAAAAGACTGAGCAAATATAAACTCTCTGCTGGTTTTAAAATCAATAAAAACAAAACGTCAAGATCCACTATCTACAATTCAACATCCAGTATCTCAACACTGTATGTTGTCACAGAGATCACCCACTGTAATTCGATTTTCATAGACCCAAAAGTAAGCATATTATTTCCCTAATCACAAGTGAAACCGTGTTTCACCCAGTAATACGTAATCAAACTTTAAAGTGAAACCAAAACTCTTCTTTTCGAAACTGAAAAGAGGAAGTAACCAGCACCCAATTCTAACTGCGTAGGCTGTTACTCAACAGCTCACACACACACAGAGACAGACCCAGGGCAATTCTTCCTGGATCATTTATCAACATTCAAACCAACACAGTCCGCACTGACTATTCTTCTGGACCTCAGCGGATCCACCAAACTTCAGACCACGCCGGATCTGTTAATATCAACAACGCTGTACACCCAGCTGATTCTACACTTCAGACCACGCCGGATCTGTTACTCCAGCACAATAAACACTGATTTTTTCCTTCAAAATCAGTTTACCAAGAGCCACAAAACCGTTTCTGACTATTTTCTGAAATTCTAAATCCCGTCTCATTCACTGCTGAAGTTCTAGTTCAATGAACACATGTGTCGCAGTTTAAAATTAAGAGGAAGTTGTTCACACCCAACAGCTGCAATGAATGTGTGTGTGTGTGTCTATTCGAACACAAGCTTTCTCAAATCACACAAAATATAGCATCAAAAAGTCCTTTTCTGACTCCTATTGTCAGGCAATTCATCACCTGAAATCATGGGATCCGACACCATTTCAAAACCTGGGTATCTGCCAGGCAGTGATACACGCAACATTCAGTGTCAAATCAGTCAACCTTGACGCCTGCACTGACTCAGAGTAGACTCAGAAATATTCACTCAATACTTCTCACAACCAGCAATGTTTCTTTACAGGACCACAGCAGATCCACTGACATTTATCAACATTAACTCAGTAATGTCAACATTTATTCTTCTCAACATTACTTTCTCAGAAAACCTATCAAACACTTGGCTTCCTGAAATTCTGCCTCACATGAGAAAACCTTGCACAACCCAAGGTTTGTTTGTCGCACCTCTATGTCCAAGATTACTTTCTCTATGAAACAATAACTTTCACATAAACAAACAAATAAACAAAACAGTGAAGAAGGCGCAGCAGCGCCTCTTCTTTCTCAGGAGACTGAAAAGATTCGGCATGAGCCCCCGCATCCTCAGGACCTTCTATCGCTGTGCCATTGAGAGCATCCTCACCGGATGCATCACCACCTGGTATGGCAACAGCACCGCTTACAACCGCAAAGCTCTCCAGAGAGTAGTGCGGTGTGCTGAACGGATAATTGGAGGTGAGCTTCCCTCCCTCCAAGACATCTACAGGAAGCGGTGCCTGAGGAAAGTGGGAGGATCATCAAAGACTCCAGTCACCCCAGCCATAAACTCTTCAGACTACTTCCATCAGGAAGGAGGTTCTGCAGCATCCGGTCCCGAACCAGCAGACTGAGAGACAGCTTTTTCCACCAGGCCATCAGACTGCTGAACACGTCATAGACACCTCACCCTCACTACTGGAACTTCAACATTATGCACTCCATACTGTACATTAATGCCACTGTTTTACACATACCTACCTCTGTATATTTTATATATCTTATTTTATTGTTTACTCTATTTCATTTGTAAAACATGTATATAACACTCACACACACACACACACACACACACACACGTAGAAAACATATTTAGTACACACATTCAGTAATGTATATACCTTTATATATGTACATATATTTATACTTTTTAGATTAACCATTTTTATATTTTGCTTGTTGCACGTTATTGTATTTTGCACAACTCTGTTGCTTGTGAAGCTCGCACACAAGAATTTCACTCGCATGTACTGTACCAGTGTACCTGCACATGTGACGTGACATAAAGATGATTTGATTTGATTTGATTTGAAGAGTTTATTTTAATAAGACATTCTTCAGGTTGAATAAGACACTCAGACGGTTTGAATATAATACGTGCACGGGTGAGGACTCTGGCGAGACCCACACTGAGTGCAGGCGACAGTTCTTTATTTATGCAAGTACATCACATTTCCTCTTTACAAGTTCCTCTAAACCAATGGTTGTGTGTGTGGGTGTGTGTGAGTCACATGTGTGTCTGGCTGCTTCTTCTAGGAAACGTGGTGCACTTTTGAACTCTTGTGGTTTGGGTGCTGCATCTGTTCCTGTTTAACTTATTTGTGATGTAGAGTTAAATGTCAGCTTGCAAAACAGTGGAAAAGTTCAGCAAATCTTGTGAAATATATGAACACTTCATGATATGCTTGTTAATGAAAGATAATAAAACAACGAATAAAACACATAAACATAAAATCTTACAATCCTGAATCCTGCAGCTTATCACACATTTGATTTCCATGTGGGTGAGGGCAGACTGAGGACCCACTGCTGCACATCATCTGTGAGGCTTTGCACCCTAATTGTCTGTCCTGAATCAGTCTTATTAGGTAATGTTCAAATAATTTTATCATCCCACTGTTTTCAGTGTGGGAGAAAGTACTCAGGGCCTTCAAGTTACACACTATGAAAGGCAGCAACAAGTTTAATATTCAGAAACCTAAAGTATGTATCAGCAGCAGAATGGAGCTAAAAATAATGTTTGTTTCAGTTCTATGAAGCTTTGAGTATTTTGGATTAGTAGCACTGCTGTGTTTGTTGCATCATATTGCTGTAATTGTTTATATGCTTATATATTCTGAGGTAAGTTCATATTCTGTTATGTGTTTGTATACTTTCTGCCCAGTTTGACCCATTTAGCAGAAGTCAGCCTGTTAAGGCTCTGATATCTATTCTGTATGACTTAAAGCAGTTATGACATGGTCTGATTTTCTCACCCAATAAAGGAATATTCATATACTTCATTCTATCAGACACAGTTATCACAGCTCGTACATTTTGTTTTTACACATTTAGTAATGTCAACATATTAAACGAACAATATTAGATTTAAGGTGACAGGAAATATAAATAAATAAATGCAACTTGTCCCCCTAACCTGTCAGTATTTGACACAGAGTTCAAATTCACTGCTGTAATAACCAGTGTTGGTCAAGTTACTTGAAAAAAGTAATCAGTAACTAATTACTGATTATATAACACTAAGGGGTTAGGCACTAAGTGCATGATATTGCAGCACAAACATGTATTTGCAAGATAGACTGGATAAATAATGACGCATCAAATATTACATAGCTGCAGTGAATTTCTGTCGATGCAGGTTATTGAAACTTAGCTTTGAAGCACATGTTAAAAGCACTTTACTCTTGTATTTTCATAAATACAAGAACTCTAGAAACAAAAACAAAAAAACCCCAATCACAGGACATTTTGCAGAGTTCAAACCTGCAGCTGCAGCGCAAACAACAACAAACACTGTTTGTAAACGTGTCCTGGAGTTTATGCAGGTGCAGACAGAGCTACTGCTGTAAGTAAGCCTAACAGCTTCCAGATCACTTCTTCAAGCACTGTCTTTATGATCTGGTCAGAGAGCAGGGACAGCAGCAGTCCTCTGTCATTGAAGAAAAGACATCTGCCCAAGATGAAGAAACTTCCTCTCCAGAAGATGAGGGGACAATCTCCAAAGAGGCTGACTGCATCACTACTGACTAGCCAGTGCCTGAATCCTCTTCTTTGGGATGGAGGTGGAGGCCAAGCAGCTGATGGAAAAGAACATAGGAGCATTTTCTGAGACCGAGGAGCCGGTGACTGAGTGGATCCCTCATGAAAGGAAAACCATGTGGGTCCCACCACTGCATTCGCAGCCTGAGATCTACTTTTGACTTTTTATAACAAAGGAGATCTTTTAGCTGCTGTGCAAACCTGCACGGGAGGCGAAGGTGTGAGGACTGGAGGATTATAGATGAAGTGGAGATGTGAGCCTAAACCAGAATGCATGTTGGATGACAACACTGGAAGTTCTCAGGAAGTGAAAAAAGGCATGGGGTTCAGACTCCAACTGACGGAGGAGCTCCGAGTACAACGTCTTTCCTTCGGTCATCTTGGCAGAGGAACCCCTCAGATGAAAACTGGCACAGGGGAAACAACCCAGAGCTTCCTCCCCGGCTCCTCCAGTTGCAACAGAGGAAGATTTTGTTTTCTGTCTTTGGCTTTCACAAAGACAATCTAACAAGGATAAAAAAAGCAGTTTCACAGTGATGATTCTATTTATGAAGCACAGAAAAGCAAACCAGAACAACCTGGTCTAACGAAAAACATGTTGCAGTCTAATACCCAGTCTAATAGCCCTAATAGCAACAAGTACCATCAAGCATTTACAGTAACTATTAATGACTGATTTGCATACTAGGGGGATTTTGGACAGATTTGTTCCATTAAGGTCCAATATACGGTTTCAAGTCATGCAAAGTCTTAATTTCATTGAAGTCTAGAATCTGATTAGTCTGCACCAAGAGTTTTGTTTCGTTCAGAGTTCCTTGTGTTTTGGATCAACCCATCAATTTCCTGCTGTGAATGATTATGATTAATCTGAAGCTCAGGAGCTGATGGCATGATGCAGGTCCTGAAGGTAGTAAGGAACTCTGGACCATCACAGTAACAGCATCATGTTTGACTTAAACGCTGGTGTTTTTCTGAAATTCGTCTCTCACTATAGCAGACTCAGTTTAGTGCAGTGAGTCAGCACAGCTCTTGTGATCATCAAGATGTTTTAGGCAAATGTGAGAAAGGATTGGTGTTCAGTTTGGCCAGTCAATGTTTTTGCCTTTTGTCTACACCTCTGGATGGGCTGTGTTTAGTGGGGTCTCCAAATCCTTAGAAGTGTGTTTGTAAACCTATCTTGAGTGGCTCATGAGTAGCAGTTCATGGAAAAAAAAATTTCACATAGGGCAGGGTCTCAAACTGCAGTCCTCGAGGCCTGTTTCTGAAGCTTTTCCATGTGTCCATGTTACAACACACCTGAATAAAATTGTAGGTCATTAGCAAGAGTATAGAATTGACTGCATGCTGAGGTGTCCCCAATCACAGTCCACGAGGGCCGGGTCCCTGCAGTTTTAGATCTCACCTGGGTCAACACACCTGAATCACATGTTAGTTCATTATCAGCCTCTTGAGAACTTCAAGACATGTGAGAATCAGCTGTGATGGATCAAGGACACATCTAAAACCTGTAGGACACTGGCTGGGATTGGGGACCCCTGCTCTAACCCTACCCTACCTACTCAATTAAATTTGAATAAATGTAGTCAGGACTGAATGACTACAGACCTGTCGCCTTGACGTCTGTGGTCATGAAATCCTTCGAACGACTGGTGTTAGCCCATCTGAAGGACATTACAGGCCACCAACTGGACCCTCTGCAGTTGCCTACCGGGCAAACAGGTCGGTGGATATGCAGTGAATATGGGGCTGCATTACATCCTGCAACACCTCGACCGCCGGGAACTTATGCCAGGATCCTGTTTGTGGACTTTAGTTCAGCTTTTAACACCATCGTGCCTGAACTTCTCTCTTCCAAACTCTCCCAGCTCAGCGTGTCACCAGCTACCTGTCAATGGATCACCAGCTTCTTGACAGACAGAAAGCAACAAGTGAGGCTGGGGAGATCACCTCTGAAACTCGGTCCCTCAGTACTGGTGCCCCTCAAGGATGTGTCCTCTCACCACTACTGTTCTCCCTCTACACTAATGACTCTACACTAAAGTTTGCAGATGACACACCGTCATTGGCCTCATTCAGGATGGTGATGAGTCTGTATACCGGCAGGAAGTTGAGCGGCTGGTACTCTGGTGCAGTCAGCACAATCTGGAGACATTCCCCAACTCTGCCCCCTCATCATGTCAGACAGCCCTGTGTCGACTGTGAAGTTCTTCAAGTTCCTGGGTACCACCATCTCCCAGGACCTGAAGTGGGAGACCAACATCAACTCCATCCTCAAAAAGACCAGCAGAGGATGTACTTCCTGAGACAACTGGGGAAGTACAGTCTTCCACAGGAGCTCGCCATCTCCCTCCTAAACAGTTGACCTGTCACACTGCTCCCACTGCCAGACTGCAACTGCACCTTATGTACATTCTGTAGTATTCATTCCACCTCATTTCATTTCTGTATTTTATGTACATAAGTTTAGTTATTTATAGTTGGTTTACACAGCTTGTGTATGTATGTGTGTGTGTGTGTGTGTGTGTGTGTGTGTGTGTTTTACATTGCTGTGCTTGAGAGCCACCATCTACCGGAACCAAATTCCTTGTATTTGTCTGCACATATACACAAACACGATTCTGATTCTGATTCTGATTCTGAAAAGAGAGAAATCAGTGCACAGGAGTGTGTGACTCGAGTCTGTGGCATAAAAATGTTCCCGCAGTGTTGTATTTGTACCAACAGATGATAACCCAGTAAAAATGAGTCGCCTGA